>NC_091625.1:20309287-20612317 GCF_027580195.1 Bos mutus | reverse complement strand
TCTTTCTTTCCAAATAGCAGCACATGCATGTAGCATCAAAAGACCTACTTGGAGTCAGTGTAAATGCCTACTCTTTTTCCTTTTCCCAGCTCTAAAGGTGGAGTCAGGGCTAAGAACTCAGCCAATTGAGCTGAAGAACATGGTCACAAACGTTTAGCCTCTATGGTCTCAAAACTGGAGACTACTATATATCCGGCTCTTCTTTTTCCATCCAAGACAAAGCTGATTCCATCAATGTACAAGATTTCCTCAGGATTGGTCAGAGGATCTTCTGACAATCCCTCTTGGGGTTTTCTCTGGTGGTGCAAAGTTTCTAGGCAAGAGTGAAAGGGGAGAGAGCTCTCGGGGGTAGTCAGGATGGTAGTTGGCTTAAGAACCTCACAAGGGGATATAGTCAGGCCTGTTTTTTCCATCAGCATGACGTGATATCTGAAGATCCTTTGATCAGACATCCATAAATGGTCTTTCCCATTCAGGAGTTGTTTCACTTGGTGGCTGGTAAAAATAGTTAGTTTTCCCCCTAAAGAGGGTTTTAAAACATCTATTAGGACTGCAGTAGCTGCAAGATTTCAGAGGCAGGGAAAGATCTCTTCCTAATAAGGGAGTACGATGCTCAGGACCACCAGAACCTGATGGGAAAATATTTGTCCATCCCAGCAACAAAGAAGTGCTCAGGTGAATCTTTTTGTAATTACTTTCCTTTAGCACCCCAAATGGTACAGGTTTGGAAGGAGAAGGCTCCAGCATAGGAGATTGGGACAGAGTAGGTAGCCCCTGTGTCAACCAAGAAATTCTCGGACCTAACTGCCACATCCAGTTGCACCCTTGGCTCCAGCCCTGTGATGGTTATCTGTGACAGGCAGGCTGGCCAGAACAGGCCACTTCAGTCCTGTTGAACCATCATGAGGGAAGTCTTAGCACTTGACCTTGAATCTCTTGAGTCCATAGGGCAGAGTGTCACCCAGTGTGCCAATTGATGGCACCTGCAGCAAGCCATTTTAGGAGACATGCCACAGTTTGGACACTCTTTGGCCCTTTGTCCTGCCTATCTACAGACTAGGCATTTGCCTGGTGCCTTGTCCTTCAAGGATTTGGGATTTGCTATAGGGCTGCCCTGGAGGGTGGCCAGCATCTGGGCATGGCTTGTCTCTTTCCTTCTCTCCCTTTCCTGGGCGTTGGCCTCCCTCTCCTGTTCTCTGTTATAAAAGGTATTGGGGGCTGTCTGGAGCATTTCATCTAAAAAGGAGCAGGGTTCTGCTGCTGTAGCTCTTGTAACTTTATCTTGTTCTCTGATACACACTGGGACAGTAATTTATGCTTTAAGATCACCTAGTTCTCGTAAGAGTCTTAGTCCAGATTGGTAAACATTTGGAGGGCCTCTTTTACACTTTCCAGAAAGGCAACGGGGTTCTTGTTGGACTCCTGAGTTATTGCTGAAACCAGGCATAGTCCAACAACTAATAGGCTTCCTTTTATTTCCATGGACATACTTCCTTAAAGGTGGGCCTTTCTGAAGGTTATCCTACCCAGTACTGTTGTAACCTGAGAGCCTGGCATCCCCAGGTCAGGGTGCAGATCCCCAGACAGGTTGAGGCATGCAAACATCCTGGAGATTGAATCCCTAGGCAGGTTGAGGCAGGTCGGCCTCCTGAGAATTGGGTCCCTGGGCAGGTTGAGGCATGTCAATCTCCTGGGATCCCTGGACTGGTGTATCCCCAAGCAAGTTGAGCCATGACAAACTTCTGAGGACCAAATCTCTAGGCAGGTCGAGGCAGGTCAACCTCCTGGGATCCCCAGGCTGGAGCTGGGTGTCTCCAAGGTTTCCAGGGTGACTAATGCTGGGTAGGATTAAGGGGTTGTAATCTTAACTCTTTGCTGATGGGAATAGATACCATGATGTAAAGTAATTCAAGCCTGTGTCCTGAGACTGGGAACCTAGGGAAATAGCCATAAGCTTTATCCTTTTATTGCTCTGAGGGTATTCCAGTTACTGATTTCCTCCCCTAGTCCTCCATAAGAGCAGCTTAAGGTGTCTCCAGTGGTAAACTTTTCATTGCCATAGACCCACTCTAAAGTAATAACAGAAGTGATAACAAAGGAGTGGGTTATCTGGTTCTGTTAAAGGCATTAACAGTATTTTAATAATAAGCTGGGTGGAGTGATATTGCCTACACTGTAGGAGTTAGTAAGTGGCTTAAGGACAAAATGATAAGATGCAACAGACCAGATGTTCAATAAAAGTGGAGTGGAGATTTGATCCAGGGGTATGTTTGTAGCTTTAGGAGAAGGGTGGTTAGGGTTTGGGCCCAAACAGCCTGCAGGCCTAACTCCCAAAGTGGCAAACATTGTCCCTGGAAACCCAATTGCCCTTGAAGGGATGCCACCAACAGATGGACTTCTAGCAGGCATTGTGGGCCTGTCACCCACCCTAGCAGGTTCAATGAGAGGTGCTGTTGTCGCACATGTTGTGGGAAACATAGAAGGTGAAGCCCTGAATCTCTAGAGGGGTTGGATATTATACAGTATTTCCCTCCCAAGGCCAGCTAATTTCTGGTTGTCCTGAAAAAAGAATGTAGAGGCAATACTGTGGGACCAGACAGGGCTCACAAAAAGAGCATGAAACAGGTTGGAAGGGGGCAGGACACAACTTTTGAAAGAATGACATAGCTCAAGGGCATTATATAAACCAAAAATCAAATGGGTCCAAGATGATAGACAAGTCAAATTCAACTAAACTTTGATCCTCAACCTGAAAGCTAAATGATACACCCAGAAGCACCATGACAGTTCCAAGGCACTATCAAAAGACCAAGGAGAGGGTGGTTCCCCAATTGTTGGAATAATCTTCACACTCGTTAGCATATGAAATCACCCAGCCCATAAGAACTAACCACAACACATTCCATGGTTGCTGTGGTTCACTGGCCCTCTGTGATGGTCCATACTCTGTGGAGTGTGCTTCTCTCTGAATCCAAATAAAGCTACCTCCTACTCATTGCTGTGTCTCTCAGTGAATTATTTCTTCAATGAAACACCAAGAACCTGAGCTTCATTAGGTCCTGAAATCAGGCACCATGGGTTTTGGCCAGGCTCAAGTCCCCAGGACATGACTGAATGACTAAGCATAGCAGAGTCCCTGCCATGTAGATTTGAATCTCAATCTTAGGTAAACAGTTTCAAACACAACTTTCAGAAATGAAAAGACGATGACCTGCCCAATACTTTATAAACAGTAGCATAAATGGAGACAGGAGGAAAAAGCAGTGGGAAAAATGTGTCAAGAAACCCCTTTCATAACTTTCTGAAAGATTGCTAAATGCCTGACCTGTGCCCACAATTTTCATTGGCCTGACCCTTGGCACAAAGGAAGTTAAGGACCAAAGAACTCTCACCTGCTTGGGCAACAGCTAATAGGCACAGAAGATAGTGGAGCCTTTGGGACACACTAGAGAGTGGCCCCTGTCAGAGTCCCTCAGTTGCACTCACTAACTGCTGCTTGCCTGTTAACAGGGGGTTCAAGGAAACAAGAAATGAGAGACTGTAAAGGAATTAAGATTTTGTTAGCCATATGTCTTTCCAGCGATAAAGGTGAGGACCTCTTACCTTAACCAGAGGTCTTCTAGAATCTGAGACTGAGCCGCATGAGCTTTCTGCCAAGTTTTTATTGCTGTCCGGGTTTCCAGCATGCTGGGCTTCCGGTCGCTTCCACTGTGCTGGGTTTCCTTCACGTTTAGCTTCCACATTGTGCACTTTCACCGACTTGAGCTTCTGTTGTGCTTGGCCTCTGCCTTGTGGCGGCCGAGCTAAGGTTGCTTCAGCCAGTTACATCCAAGTCACGGCACCAAATATGTCAGCGGAGTGTATCATTTTCTCGGTTCTGTCTTGCCGCAGCAAAGATTTGAAACCGTGGACCAGTGTTACAGTTCAGTTACAGCTCAGAGTTTTATTCGGCAAGCAAAAGGAAAGCACACCTTTGAGGCGTGAGGGTGGACCGATCCCAAAGGAGAGGCCTCAATCTGTCTTGGCTTCCTCTTTTTATTCACTTGTCTCCTCCCCTTCTTGAGCCTGCGCTATGCAAATTGGTCTAGCCAGGAGGGCTGTTTGTTTCATCTGAGTGTCTCACTCCGGTCCTCAGATTTTCTTTTTTTTTTTTTTTTTTTTAATTTTATTTTTAAACTGTACAAAATTGTATTAGTTTTGCCAAATATGGAAATGAATCGGCCACAGGTATACATGTGTTCCCCATCCTGAACCCTCTCAGATTTCCTTTTGTTTCATTTTTGCAGGCTTTTTCCTTTGTCTTTTAGCCACCGCCATTTTGGATTCCTTTTTCCTAGTCTAAATACCTAATAAAGAGAACACTGATAGTAGAAAAGGTTGTTTTAAAATGTTCTTTTTTGGCCAAGAAGTACCAGAGAAGGGATGAAGTACACATTGTGTAAGTTATTGACTAACAATGATACAGCTTTACTGTAGATCTTACTTTCTCTATATACATCTGTTCATCCACGAAGTCATCTTTCTTTGTAATTCTAATGCAAACTCAGTGAAACATTTCATAGCATCTGCTAAATATATTTCAACTGATACGCTTCTAAACTCCTGGTTTGGGGATTTCCTTCCTTTTTAGCAAGATTATTCCCTTGGATTTGCCACTGTCCAGAAATCTTGCAGTGTATATAAGCCATGGGGACAAGAAGTTCAAAGAAACAGTTTCTTGATCATATTTAAAAGAAAACTCTCATGTCATATGTTTAAATGTTTTGTGATCTAAAAATAGCATTATTGTCACTATATGTATTAATCTATATATATGTATATATATTAATTACACGGGTACTATAAAAATTTTAAAAGCAACATATTGTATTTTGAGAGTTTAAAATTAAATAAGGCATCTTTGTCTAAAAGTAGCTTGATATATACATTATTTTCAAGTAAAATCCATAAAAGTATACTTTCTATTTTCAGTGTTATAATCATTAACATTTATATCATTAACATTTGATGTGACCATTAAATCATTAACATTTATATTAAAATGTTATAAACATTTTAATCATATTACATTACATAGCTAGAAGTTACTTATATAGAGAAGAAAAAATATATTAATATATCAGAGGCATATAACTAAAATGCTATTGTCCTTATGGTTTTTCTTTTAAATCTTCCTAATTATGTTTCAAATATAAGGCAAATAGCTCAGTATTTAAAAAACAGATTTTAATAATAAATAAATTTTATCTTTAAACATACTGCTCCTAAGTTACAGTAGAACCAACCTTAAGATAGCTTTATCTTCCAATTTCTCTTAATTAAATAGTGATAGGTTAAAAATGACATTTAGCAGTCAATTTGAAGCAATTTTTCCTAATTCCGCACTTTTCAGATAAATTTTTCATAAAGTTCCATTTCATTTGCATTGACATTATCAATCAAAATTTTCTCATCTATGTTTGAATTTTCCCAGTGTTATTATCATTAGTGCTATTCCCTCAGTATACAACTGTAAGCTGAAATGATATAATTTGGGATGCATTCCAGAGAATTAACACTGTTGTTTGCCATTGACAGGTCTCTGGGGAGTCTCAGCAAACAGCATTTCTGTCTCCACTTGTCTCCACTCAAGTTCTAAACCAACTGGGAAATAAGAAAATCAAGTAAACCACCTGGGGGCAAAAACTTCACCAATCATTAAAATCATATTGGAGAATGAGACTTATTTCCAAGGACAAATGGGTTTCCTACTCTGGAGCACCAGAATTAAATGAATTTACTTTCTTAATTATAGCAGCACTGGCAGAATTGTAGTAATAATGGTACAGAGAGGGTTGCCCTTGGGGGGACAATGTCTGGGTTCCAGAAAAAAAGGGGAAAAGAATGGGTTGAATTACACATACCCAGTTAATACTCCCAAACTCACCAATCAGCTAGTCCTTCCACCCCATCTCTTTGTCCTTCAACTCCCCTGTCCTAGAGAAAGGGAGTCTGAAGATGGAAGACAGAATTGTTTTACTAATAGTTCTCCATCCAGTGAGAGGAAGCATAGGAAGAAAAGAAATCACTGCTTGGAGAAACAGACATAGAAAATAGACTTTTGGACATGGGGAGAGGGGAGGAGAGGGTGCGATGTACGGAAAGAGTAATGTGGGAACTTACATTACCATATGCAAACTAAATAGCCAATGGAATTTGCTGTGTGGCTCAGGAAACTCAAACAGGGGCTCTGTATCAACTAGAGGGGTGGGATGGGGAGGGAGATGGGAGGGAAGCTCAAAAGGGAGAGGATATATGTATATCTATGGCTGATTCAGCCATGAAATTAAAAGACGCTTACTCCTTGGAAGAAAAGTTATGACCAACCTAGATAGCATATTGAAAAGCAGAGACATTACTTTGCCAACAAAGGTCCATCTAGTCAAGGCTATGGTTTTTTCAATGGTCATGTGTCGATGTGAGAGTTGGACTGTGAAGAAAGCTGAGCACTGAAGAACTGATGTTTTTGAACTGCAGTGTTGGAGAAGACTCTTAAGAGTTCCTTGGACTGCAAGGAGATCCAACCAGTCCATTCTGAAGGAGATCAGCCCTGGGATTTCTTTGAAAGGAATGATGCTAAAGCTGAAACTCCAGTACTTTGGCCACCTCATGCGAAGAGTTGACTCATTGGAAAAGACTCAGATACTGGGAGGGATTGGGGGCAGGAGGAGAAGGGGACAACAGAGGATGAGCTGGCTGGATGGCATCACTGACTCGATGGACGTGAGTCTCAGTGAACTCCGGGAGTTGGTGATGGACAGGGAGGCCTGACGTGCTGTGATTCATGGGGTCGCAAAGAGTCGGACATGACTGAGCGACTGAACTGAACTGAACTGATGGCTGATTCATGCTGAGGTTTGACAGAAAACAAAATTCTGTAAAGCAATTATCCTTCAATAAAATATATATATATATATATATATTTTTTTTTTTTAAGAACAACAACAAAAACTTTTAGGGAAAACATGGACAATAAAAAAAAAAAAAAACTCACTGTTTCAGCTTTCTTTGTGCAATGTATTTTTAAATATGAAAATCAAAATTATGAGCAAAGAAGTAAACAAACCACTAACCTACATCTGGTAGGCCACAAAAAAACATGAGGAAATATTTGGAAAAGTTCAAGGTGATAAGGCAGTTCAAAGTGCTACTAATTGTGTTGGAAGAGTAAATAGAAGTATAAGCTAAGAAAAGTTGACTTTTTATAGTCTCTAAACATAGAAAGACAGGGGCAAGGCTGGCATATTTGATAAATAAAACATGTCATTTTTAAAGAGCTCCCTCTTCTATACAACAAAATTATTTTCAGTAAAAAATAAATGATAATATGAAGTAAATAATATCAATTGGAAGAAAATAAATGCAGACTTCAAAACTTTATTTTTATTTAACTTTGTATATCTATATTTCTCTATATCACATATATGTATACATCTTTTATATATACATAAAACCATTACAGTAATAAAAGCAAAATTAAAAATTATAATAGAAAGGATTTTTAAATTAAATTTTTAAAAATTTAAATTAAAGTAAAAATTCAAGTAGCAAAGGACTTTTTAATTCATGTATTTTTGACAGAGTAGGAAAAAATTTATACCTACATATTGAGCTGTCATAGTAATAAATAGTAACAATATTGTGATTATCAGTGATGTCATGAATATGGATTGTCTTTACACGTTCAATAGGCAATATATAAGCAGCTTTTTGTCCATCTATATTCATTCACAGATTATGGAAAACAAACTTTTTTATTAATGCTTATTTAATTAACTGATGAATCACCAGACACATAAATAGGTTAGAAAAGTGTTAAAAACAAGCTGGGTAGAAATTACTGAAAACCCCATTTTACACTGAATTTCAGAATCTGCAATATTATTGAAGGCCTGATTTCATCAGGATTGGTTCTAGAAGCTTTCAAATGCCTTTGTACTTGAACAAGTTTCACTAAAATGTCTTCACCAGAAAAACTCATCATAAATCTTGATTACATCCTGTAAAAACTTCCAAGTTTTCTTCTCCTCCTGTAAAAATCAGAGGAAAAGATTCAATGATGACAAACACTGACATTATTTGGTCCACTTTTTTAGGAAAAAACATTCAACTTTTGGTAAAAACAATGATTACATTCAACTTAGATGTCTTTATTTCTTCTGGCAGTGTAAGATCATCTTTTGTCATTTATAAGAGTTTTCTTATATTTGTGTCCTTTTTCTCTGTAAATACCAATTTCCTTACATTTTATTGTTGTATGGCTAATATTCTTCATAGATGTTGCCCATCACCAATCATTGGGGAATAATCTTAGATTTTTGTATTTCACTCTTGGAAGTTAATTGTTGCTTGCAAATATTTTTGTGGTTACAGAGAATGGCACAATTGAAATAACTGTAGTTCTGTTTGTATTTATAATCAGTGTGCTATCATTGTTTACTTAAAAGGCTTAAATATAAGAACATGTAGTACCACAGGATTAGAGGTACTGACAGGACCCAAAGGTAGTTCTGCTAAGTCGCTTCAGTCGTGTCTGACTCTGTGCGACCCCATAGATGGCAGCCCACCAGGCTCCCCCATCCCTGGGATTCTCCAGGCAAGAACACTGGAGTAGGTTGCCATTTCCTTCTCCAAAAGGTAGTTCAGATGGTTCCAAATCATTATGAACTTACTCAAAACTACTGTAAGCTTGAGTGTTGGGAGCTTTCTTTACAATTTCTTCCCAAAGTAGCAATGCTGTTAAAAGATAAATAATCAAAATGTGCTCATTTCAACCTTCTAAATCTGAAGTTTATTATATACTACATACATAGAAATGAGACATTAAGTACAACAATTGTTTAAGGGTTAACAAACTGTTTCTTTTAAGAGCCAGATAGTAAAACTTTTAGGCTTTTTTGCAGGCCAAAAGCAAAACTGAGAATAGTTTGTAGGTAATTTGCAGGGTTGGTCTTTGTAAACCCATGCACTGTAGCCCACCAGGCTCCTCTGTCCATGGAATTTTCCAGGCAAGAATGCTGGAATGGGTTGTCATTTCCTTCTTCAGGGGATCTTCTCAACCCAGGGATCGAACCCAGGTCTTCAGCATCTCCTGCACTGCCTGGCCAATTCTTTACCACTGAGCCACCTGGAAAGCCTGCATAGTTATATAAAAAGAGAAAAAAAAATTCACAATTTTTGGTCAACGAACATAGCACAATATAAATGATATTATGTTATATTCTGGATATGGCCCATAGGGCATAGTTTGGCAATCCCTCCCTACTTAGAGCTTAGGCAAACAAAAAATTGGGAGTAATGAATACTTTAATCATTGACATTATTTAGAATGGCAGGACAACGTAGTGTTTAAAAATAAAGAGTCAGTTTCATCATTTTTTTTAATTTATCTATAGAAAATGCTTCCCAGGTGGGACTAGTGGTAAAGAACTTACTTGCCAATGCAGGAGATAAAAGAGACGCAAGTTCAATCCCTGGGTCGGGAAGATTCCATGGAGAAGTCCGTGGCAAGCACTCCAGTATTCTTGCCTGGAGAGTCCCACAGACAGAGGAGACTGGTGGGTTACAGTTCATAGTTTTGCAAAAAGCTGGACATGACTGAAGCTACTTAGCACACACAGAAAATGCAGTCCCTGTGTTGTGTGCAGTTAAATCACTCCTATTGGGCTACCACTGGATATCAGTAAGAGGACAATGAAAATTGACTCTTTTTAAAGCATTTAAGCTATAGAGTATGATTTCTTTTCTCTCTTTCTTTTTGTCCCTTGGTAGGTCCTTGTTTTGTTTTAATTAACAGAGTATACAGTAAACTACTAACAAAAGATGCAAAGCACACTGAAAAAGTCAGAAAAACCACAGCTTAACAAATGATGAGTTTCATGGACTTTTCTGCCTCTTATTAATATTCACTGAAGAAAAATCCTTATGCTGTGCTTAAATTCAATAAACTCAGAATGTGGGTGCATGTCACTCTGAATATTCCATATCACTATACAAAAAGTATGGAAGTAGAATATTCAGTAGTTATAGAGAGCCTACTTTTAGAAGTAATCTCTTTAAATTGCTTTAATATAGGACTTATTATGTGCTAAATTTGTTAGGCAAGTAACAGTTCTCTGCCGATTATTTGCTGGCAATAATATGAGTGTAAAATGCCCATGAGTCTCCAATAGAAAAAAAAAAAATTTTAAAACTATGTATAGGGGACTACCCTAGCAGTCCAGGGGCCAAGACTCTGCCTTCCAATGCAGGGGGTGCAGGTTTCGTCCCTGGTCAGAGAGCTAAGATCCCACTGGCCAGAAAAAAAAAAAAAAGAAGCAATATTGTAATTGATTCAATAAAAGACTTTAAAAAAAGATCCACATCAAAAAACCTTTTTAAAAAATTTATGGATGATATTTACAACCTGCAGTGAATGATGAGAGAAAACACATGTCATTTTTTTTTATTTTATTTTTAAACTTTACAAAATTGTATTAGTTTTGCCAAATATCAAAATGAATCTGCCACAGGTATACATGTGTTCCCCATCCTGAACCCTCCACCCTCCTCCCTTCCCATATCATCCCTCTGGGTCGTCCCAGTGCACTAGCCCCAAGCATCCAGTATCATGCATTGAACCTGGACTGGCAACTCGTTTCATACATGATATTATACATGTTTAAATGCCATTCCCCCAAATCTTCCCACCCTCTCCCTCTCCCACAGAGTCCATAAGACTGTTTTATACATCAGTGTCTCTTTTGTTGTCTCGTACACAGGGTTATTGTTACCATCTTTCTAAATTCCATATATATGCGTTAGTATACTGTATTGGTGTTTTTCTTTCTGGCTTACTTCACTCTGTATAATAGGCTCCAGTTTCATCCACCTCATTAGAACTGATTCAAATGTATTCTTTTTAATGGCTGAGTAATACTCCATTGTGTATATGTACCACTGCTTTCTTATCCATTCATCTGCTGATGGACATCTAGGTTGCTTCCATGTCCTGGCTATTATAAACAGTGCTGCGATGAACAGTGGGGTACACGTGTCTCTTTCCCTTCTGGTTTCCTCAGTGTGTATGCCCAGCAGTGGGATTGCTGGATCATAAGGCAGTTCTATTTCCAGTTTTTTAAGGAATCTCCACACTGTTCTCCATAGTGGCTGTACTAGTTTGCATTCCCACCAACAGTGTAAGAGGGTTCCCTTTTCTCCACACCCTCTCCAGCATTTATTACTTGTAGACTTTTGGATCGCAGCCATTCTGACTGGTGTGAAATGGTACCTCATAGTGGTTTTGATTTGCATTTCTCTGATAATGAGTGATGTTGAGCATCTTTTCATGAGAAAACACATGTCTTTTAAGTCTTTTTTCCTCTGACACTCTAGGATATTGTCAAATAATGTCAATTAGCAAATTTTAAAAAAGTATTTGATTATGAGCCATTTATATTGTAACAAAGAGACAATGAGAGGAAATTAAAAGTAAAGTAAATAACAGAAGTCTGACAGACGAAACCAAGGAAACTTATTGGTCTACTTGCCTTTTTGAATATATAAAAAAGCAAAGATGGCAAATATGCACTTTAGGGCAAAGTACATGAATTGGTTTATTTTGTATAATAACATCTAATACTGAAAGGTCTATGAATGGCCCAGGCAACCACCTTTGCCAAGTTTCTCCTCCAAGTTAGCCTATGAAAATTCCTAATTATCTATTGTTAAGGAAGTTTCCTCACTGTGATTCAGGAATAATTCAGACATTGTATGAATATGTTCAGCAGAGACCTTAACGAACAACTTCCTATATGAAGCTCAGGTTTGATGTAGTAACAGAGAAAATGTGACGGTGTTTAGATACCTCACAGGAGAGTATTTGCAGGATATAGAATATATTAAAATTATATAAAATTGTAAAAATAATATTACAAAAATTTATATTAATAAATGAACTGTCAAATTAGTTATATGTTAACAAAAACAAGAGTTGAGTCTTAAGACACCTCAAAATGTTTCACATTAGACAATCTTTATCATTAATCTGCTGCAAGTTTTACACAGGTGAGTCAAGTCATACAAAAATATAATTCTATATGATTCTAAGGCTCTAGTATATTTTAAAAAATATAACGAAGATTAAGAACCTTAGAGAGTTCATCTCTGGCCTTTTGTCAAAATTGGGAATAACCTTAAACCAGGGGTGTAAAGCAGGCCACCTTCATTCACTTCCTTGTCTGGGACACAAAAAATAGGGAAACACAGCACACACATCCATTTACACAATGTCTCTGGCTGCTTTTAAGCTACCACAGCAAATTCTGAGTTTTTGTAACAGAGATTGTACAGCCAAAAAATCTAAAAAATTTACTTACCTGGCACTCTATGGGAAAAGTTTGTTAACCTCTGACCTATACTAATAAATTCAAATTTTGAAAAAAGGAATAAATACTACAAGGACATAAAAAATGAAGTGGAATATGTTACTTTACAATTAGTCATCATTGTACTATAAGTATAAGACATTCGTGACACACGTGTTAACTACCAACATGATATTTGCATCCCAATGGGAAAAGGAAACTGGAGTCTGAATCCATGTGCAGGTTGGGTTCCCCCTTTTTATATTCTTGGATTCAGACTATTCTGTTCTATTCTAAGAATCAACTTTCCCGATCAAAAAAAAAAAATAATTAGTATCTCAAATCCAAGTCTCCATTCAATATAGTCCCTTTCTGGTAAAAGCAGAGATGGTTACACCACTGTTTTATGGTTTTCCATTTTGTAAGATGTTGGAAATTTCTTAAATCTGAAGTTCCCTCTGTGTGGTGAATCATAATAATAATATGCTCTGAATAATCTGTTTGCTGCAATATAGCAGTGTGGTAGCCAGGGTCTAAACTGTTCCAAAGAGTTGAGAAAATATAACTCAAGTCTCAGAGTACCCAGAGGGACAGACATGTTAGCTGCAGCTGTCTTCAAAACAATTGAGAGATAATAATTTTGGTTTTATAAGGTAAGTAAATATGACTAATAAACTTCAGTCTCTTGCAAAAGATCCTACTTTACACTCACAAGCCCCCTCATGGGGTACTAAGAAGTGACACCCTGCCAAACTCATTGGATATTAACAAACCTTACTCATAACACAATTTTGCTATTCAGAACTCTTCTGGATCACACCAGAAAGACATTTCCCTTGGTTGAGAATTCAAATGTGATTTGTTTTCATCCATGTGTGGGACTGGATTCAGCCCAGGAACTAAAGTGACTGGGTTAAGAGGCAGATTATTTGGCTAGCTTTACATTTCATAGCTAGAAAATGATAGCAAATAACTGGAAAGCAAGGAGCGACTAAAGTAATGCCAGATCGATCAATTCTTTAGTTGGTGCCAAAGTTCATTGGGTCTGATAAATCAAAAACAACAACAAGTAGGCCCCAAGGGAGAATATGACCTACTTTATTGGGTGGGGGTGGAAGTCATATTAATTTTTACCTGGCACCGGAAAATAACATAAACTAATATTATCTTTAAAGAAGAACTGCTGCTGCTAAGTCACTTCAGTCGTGTCCGACTCTGTGCTACCCCATAGACGGCAGCCCACCAGGCTCCCCCATCCCTGGGATTCTCCAGGCAAGAACACTGGAGTGGGTTGCCATTTCCTTCTCCAACGCATGAAAGTGAAAAGTCAAAGTGAAGTCGCTCAGTCATGTCTGACTCTTAGCGACCCCATGGACTGCAGCCTACCAGGCTCCTCCATCCATGGGATTTTCCAGGCAAGAGTAGTGGAGTGGGGTGCCATAACTGAATTTTCTTTATTTACCTGTGTTTACCCATTGCCCATCAATTTAAAGCAGTGAGGGTACTGGGCTTCAGTAACTATATGCTCCTCTAAGCTTAAATTTAGACTATGTTATCTTTTACTTCAACTTCTTTTTCCTTCCTGTTATTTAGTTTCAAGAGAAGCTTCATGAAAGACAAGCTGTGAAGGTTGACAGAGCTATTATAATATAATGTATTATATTATAATATATATAATGTAATATAATATATAATATAATGTCCAACTCTTTGTGACCCGATGGACTGTAGCCTGCCAGGCTCCCCAGTTCATGGGATTCTCCAAGCAAGAATATTGGAGTGGGTTGCTATTTCCTTCTCCAGGGGGTCTTCCCAACCCAAAGATCAAACCTAGGTCTCCCGCATTGCAGGCAGACTCTTTACTGAGCTATCTGTGTGAGCCATCAGGGAAGCCCAATATAATGTATACTTATATTAAAATTATCAATGACATAAATTTTTATATAAATTTAACATATAAATTTTATATGTATATTGTATCTCATGAATTTACACTAACTTATTGTAGTGTAGTCATCCTTCAGTGGGAGCTGTGTTTCAGAAACCAAAATCCATGTATGCTCAAGTCCCATAATCTGAATCTGCAAATTCTGCATCCACAGATTCAACCAAGCATAATAGTATATGATCTGAGGTTTGTTGAATCTGTAGTTGCAGAATTGCATATATGAGATAGATCTGGAAGATGAATAGGGTTTTGTATGTGAAGACACCCCATTATTATAATCAGATTGTATTAAAAAAGCAAAAATAAGCCACTATTTTTTTCTTTTTTAATTGAAGAATAGTTGGTTTACCATGTTGTGTTCATTTTAGGTGTATAACTCAGTGATTTGGTTATACATGCATGCTCAGTTGCTCAGTCACTCAGTCATGTCTGACTCTTTGCAACTCCATGGACTATAGCCCACTAGGCTCCTCTGTCTATGGGATTTTTCCAGGCAAGAATACTGGAGTGGGTTGTTATTTTCTACTCCAGGGGATATTCCTGACCCAGGGATCAAATCCAAGTCTCTTGATTCTCCTACATTATGGATTCTTTACCACTGTGCCTCTTATAGGTTATTAAAAGTATTGAGTAGAGTTCTCTCAATTAAGGATTAAGTCCTTCTTGTCACTAATGTGTCTTCTGGGCTAAAGTGGTAAGGTAGACATTCATCCACAACAGCAGAAAAGATGGACAAAAGTTAAGGTAGCTACCATCTATCTGATGGAAGTGAAAGGGCAGAGTGACAGAGAATAAGCCAGCACAGTCTTTTACTTCCTTGCACTTGTATCTCTCTTTCATCTCGTTTTCTGATTAACTTTTCTTGCAGGAATATAGGCTGCTCAGCCTTTCAGTTGAGAAGATCATGGTATGTGGTCCCATCACTTCATGACAAATAGATGGGGAATAGATGGGGAAACAATGGAAACAGTGACAGACTTTATTTTCTTGGCCTCTAAAAACTGAGGATGGTAACTACAGCCATGAAATTAAAAGATGCTTGCTCCTTAGAAGAAAAGCTATAACAAACTTAGAGTATTAAAAAGCAGAGACATTATTTGCTAACAAATGTCTATATAGTCAAAGTGATGATTTTTCCAGTAGTCATGTATGGATGTGAGAGTTGGACCATGAAGAAGGCTGAGTGCCAAAGAATTGGTGCTTTTGAATTGTGGTATTGAGAAGACTCTTGAGACTCCCTTGGACTGCAAGAAGATCAAAATCCCAGTCAATCCTAAAGGAAATCAACCCTGAATATTCACTGCAAGGACTGATGCTGAAGCTGAAGCTCCAATACTTTGGCCACCTGATGCAGAGAGCTGACTCTTTGGAAAAAACCCTAATGCTGGGAAAGAGAAGGCAGGAGACGGGGATGACAGAGGATAAAATGGTTGGATGGCATCACTGACTCGGTGGACATGAGTGTGAGCCAGCTCCAGGAGATGGTGAAGGACCAGGAAGCCTGGCGTGCTGCAGTCCATGGAGTTGCAAACAGTCAGACATGACCGAGAGGCTGAACAACAACAACCTCCCAGGACTTCTAGATGTTGACTGTGGCCTGAACCAGAAGTAGTAATTGATCTTTCTTCAACCAGCTTATGATGTTTCAGTCTTAACTGGCATTTGAATAGAACTGAAGAAACCTAACTCATTTTCTTAGCTCCACTAAGCAATTAATCTTTGTTTCTTTTTAGATAAAGGATGGGAGGAGGGGGTTATAACTGCCCTCTCAGTTTCCTTCCAGTTCTAACTTTCTGTGACTGTCTGTTTCGGAAAAGGGATGGGGAAAAAAACACATAACACTGTTATCATTCTGCAGATTAGCTGAATTTTCTCTCACCCTATTTTAGTTTCTAATAAAAATGGAAATTATTGACTCTAGCATGCCATTTAGGAAAAGTTACATAAAGTTGAAGCTCAGATTTCCACCAATGCACAGGAAAATAAAGGAACTGAATTAAAATTATCCAGCCTCTATTTTTAAATATAATGTTCTTTATTTTCTTAATTCCTGCATATTATTTTTTCCAACTTCAAAAAAAGAATAGGCAACATGTTAATTCTGCAAAATATACCCTCTGAATCAGATGTGAATTCCCAGAGTAAAGTCTCGTAATAACTGAAAACTTAATGAACTCTCCATAAGGCATATATACATTGATATATTGATATGATATATCAATGATATATATGATATATTGATAAAAAGAATAATCATTAAAAATTATGAAACTATCTGAACTGTTGCTGTTATAATAACATATATTTTACCTGGCCATCATACAGTCTACAGATGTTTCTTGATTTATTTCCTTCCATTAAAATATATGGCGCTAGTGGTAAGCAACCCATCTGTCAATGCAGGTTAGATGTAAGAAACGTGGGTTCGATCTCTGGGTTGGGAAGATCCCCTGGAGGAGAGCATGGCAATTATTCTTGCCTGGAGAATCTCATGGACAGAGGAGCCTGGCAGGCTATACAGTACATAGAGTCACCCAGAGTCAGATATGACTGAAGCAACTTAGCACTCGCATTAAAATATAAAAGTTACTAACTCAGTATTTTATTTTTATATACAAATATAAGAAAAGTTTTTCTAGAAATATATTTAAATTATTTTTATTGATTTACAAACTGTTATCCACCATGCAGTTTAACACCGTGCGTTTTAACCCAAGGACAGATTTTCCTTATTTCTCACCAAGTACAGCTGCTTCTTTCTTTAAAATAGTCAACATAGGAGTGATGTCATTTTCAATGTTAGTCCTTTCTAGTCAAAGATGAAGTAGCAACTATCCATAGATAAGACGCCAGAGTGAAAATCCCAGAACTTGAAGGTAATGCTAAAGCACATTTCTGGATATCAGGGACCAAGAAGGACCCCATGGGAAGAGTAACAGAAGTGGCTACACTTTGATGGTGTCACCCCTTCTTCAAAATGGCACAGCTGCTGCACCAAGAGGGCTTCCCCAGGCCTAGAGTTTCTCCAGTATATATATGGAAAAACAAAACAAAAAAACCACACACACACACACAAGGTGGACATCTAGCTTCCTCAGCATAGTGAGAGGTTTTGTGGGAGTCCTACTCTGGATCTCATCACTGGGAGAATCTTCAGAACTCAGCTTATGGGAATCAGATACAGAGAAGGGAGTTGGGGTACAGATGGAGGCACTTTTTGATTAGAAAAAGAACAAAAGAGGTGAGGTTAGCTGAAGGAACTAAACATGAACAGGTATAAACAGAGATTAGAAAAATAATGGAACATATTAATAAAGCCAAGAGTTGGTTCTTTGAAAAGATAAAAAAAAAAAAGATGAAACTTTACCTAGAAGAATCAAGAAAAAAAGTGAAAAGACTCAATAATATTACAAATTGAAAAAGTAGAAATTAAAAATAATATCACACAATACAAAGAATCATGTGAATACTATGAACATTTATACACCAACAAATTGGACATCTAGAAGAAATAAATATATTCCTAGAAATATACATCCTACCAGACTAAATCATGAAAGGTAGAAGAGATGTCAACCAGAAACAGTCTTTTCATAATCATGAGACAAAGCTGTATAATAGAAAGAGCACTGAATCTGGAGTTAGTTTTATTGGGGGGCAGGGGTAATTTTAGTTTAAAATTACCTCCAAGAATTAGAAAAGTCAATTATATTGTTTGAATTTTAGTCTTTTAAAAGACACAGATAATATTTCTTTTACGGGCTTGCTGTGAGCATTAAATGAAATTAAACCAGTTTGAGAACAAATACCATAAAACAACATAATTTGAGTCTTATATTCCATTAATTACTTAGAAGTAGTTACCTATTTCCAAGAATATAAGCAAAAGGGCAATTCATCTAAACAAAGAAAATAATAATAATCAGGCTAACCCAGATTTCTTCATAGCAACATGCAACGCCCAAAGACAAGTAGGAATTTTTATGCTATGAGTGAAAATATTACAAGTAGCCACTCTGGCTGTTAGTCATAAAAGCAATGAATAGATATAGGCATACATACCTTGAAGATATTGTGCATTTGATCCCAGACCACCAAAAATGATGAATACTTCAGTAAAATGAGTCAGGCGAAAAATCTGGTTCCCTAAGGCATATAAAAGTTATGTGTACACTGTACTGAAGTCCATCATGTGTGCAATAGAATTATGTCTAAAGAAATATACGGTGTTCTAGTGTGTTAGTTGTGTCTGACTGTATGCGACCCCATGGACGGTAGCCCACCAGGCTCCTCTGTCCATGTGATTTCCCAGGCAAGAATACTGGAGTGGGTTGCCATGCCCTTCTCCAGGGGATCTTCCTGACCCAAGTATCAATCCCAGGTCTCCTACATTGCAAGTGGATTCTTTACCATCTAATTTATTGATGTAAAATGCTAACTATCCTCTGAGCCTTTAGGAAGTCATAATGTTTTTGCCGGTGGAGGGTCTTGCCTCAGTTTTGATGGCTGCTGACTGATCAGGGTGACTGTGGCAATTTCTTAAAATATCAAAGGCTAAGTAATGGAGAATTCAACACCTAAGAATGTGTAAAAAAATTTTTTTAAAGTTCCATCAAGTAATCAAGGTAATTAAGAGTCAAAGGTAAATAAATGTGAGGGAAAAGTCATCATACAATGTCTGGATAAACCATTGATCAATTTGAACATGTAACTGTGGGAGTTATAATTATAAAAAGAATGTAAATTTTTAATATCTTAACAATGTAAAGCTGCCAATTAATATAAATTTACAAATCAAGCTATGAGTGACATAAACATGATAATTTATTTTATATCATAAGTTAATCAATTCAGTAAAAAATTAAATATGGTGTTTAAAAAACATAATGATATAAACCTGTTAATAGCTTTCATTGACTTTTTCTAACCCTACAAGTACATTTTAAAAAAATAATAAGAATTTTAGTGAAAATATATTTATGAAAAAGTTCAATATTTCCTTGACTTCTACTCTCTGGGTTTTTCCTTCTGTAAAACCAAATGTAAAATATTTTACTTTAAAATAGCAAGATTAAATATGATTTCATTTTTATGGATTTTTTATTAAAAATATTTCTACCTTAAAATCTTTTCTTGTATAGGCTACAAGCTAATTCCTCACTTTTTCAGCTTCATTTCCATTTATAAATGGAATTGTTGCATAGTTCTGGTTCATGGGTCACAAATAGAAATCTGCTGGAGATGAGATTTGCCTGGAAAAGTGTTTGCTTCTTTGATACTAAAGGAAATGCACATCTCTGGCCAGCATTCCCTTTTGTTCATGCCTTGAATAGATGCCAGGATGTAAAGTAGCCATTTTACCACCACAAGGCAAAAAAGGACATACTAATAATAACACAGCAAAAAGATACAGTTTTTATTTCATCACTGAAGCACTGTACCATCTCTAAGTTGTTATGTGGGGTGTATTTACTTAAACCACTATTGATTTAGCTTTCAGTAACTTGCAGTTGAAAACAATCTTAATCAAAACCCTATCCATCCATACAAAAAATACGCATGCACACATAGGGCAAAATGTAGTATGATGCACTATTAATTATATATTGTATCTGGGTAATGAAATTCTGAATGTATTATTCTTTTGTACTTTGATGAATTGCTTGGCTTTTTTTCAAAATGAGACTATATCAATTTTTTTTTTTTTTTTTTTTAAATTTTATTCTATTTTTAAACTTTACAAAATTGTATTAGTTTTGCCAAATATCAAAATTGACTATATCAATTTTTAAAAATAATTATTCTTCTAGTGTTTGAATGCTTTTGAGATTTGACAAGGTTATTAATGCAGAACATATACAATATTGTATATATTTCTTAATATTTTATGAAAAATGATTTAGGATACAATATTTTAAAACAGCTATTTTATAGTAGAGAAAACCATTGGATAAGTTCAGATTGACAAAAAAAATATTCCTCATGATTAATTTAATTAAGTGAGCAAAACCAAGATTGCGTTAGTTTTAAATTTGACATGCACAATGCTAACTTTCTTTTATATAATCACTGTTGCTCAGTAACAATGATCATTTTAAGCAATAACCTTAAACTGGCAACACAGAAATGTGTTTCATTGACTTTATAACTTTTAAAATTAAAATTATTAGTATTGTTGCACTGAAATATTGTTAGCTTCAGGTGTAAAATATACTGACTCAAATGTTTATAGATTATACTCCATTTATTATAAAATATTAGCAATACTCCTTATACTGTACAATATATCTTTGTATTATGTATTTATACATAACAGTTTGTACTCCTGTATTCCCTACCCTTTTCTTGCCCCTCCCCTATACCCTCTCCTCACTGGTAACCACTAATTAGTTCTCTGTATCTGTGAATCTATTACATTTTTGTGATATTCACTAATTTGATTTTTTAGATCCTGCATATAAGTGACAACATACAGCATTCGGCTTTCTCTGACTTTAAATATATATATATATATACATAATATAACATGCAAGTATATATAAACTTTCTATGATATAAACATAATATCTTCCAGGTCCATGCATGTTGTCGCAAACGGCAAAATGTCATTCTTTCTTAAGGCTGAATAGTATTTCATTGTGTGTGTATTTATTACATCTTATGTGTCCATTTATCTATTGATAGACACTTAGATTGCTTCCATGCTGCTGCTACTGCTAAGTCACTTCAGTCGTGTCCGACTCTGTGTGACCCCATAGACGGCAGCCCACCAGGCTCCCCCGCCCCTGGGATTCTCCAGGCAAGGACACTGGAGTGGGTTGCCATTTCCTTCTCCAATGCATGAAAGTGAAAAGTGAAAGGGAAGTCGCTCAGTCATGTCCAACTCATCGTGACCCCATGGACTGCAGCCCACCAGGCTCCTCCATCCATGGGATTTTCCAGGCAAGAGTACTGGAGTGGGGTGCCATCACCTTCTCCATTCATCTATTGATAGATTGCTTCCATGCACTGGCTATTGTAAATAATGCTGCTATGACATTGGTGTGCATGTATTTTTTCATCACTGTTTTCTTCCCATATATGCCCAGCCATGGAATTGCTGGTTCATATGATTGTGCTATTTTTAGTTTTTTGAGAAATCTCTATACGGTTTTCCACAGGGGCTGCACCAATTTACATTCTCACCACCGGTGTACAAAGTTCTCTTTTCTCCACATTATCACCAACATTTATTATTGTGGTCATTTTGGTGATAGCCATTCTGACAGGTGTTAGGTGATATTTTATTGTTCTTTTGATTTGCATTTCTCTAATAATTAGTGATATTGAGCATCTTTTCAGGTTTGTGTTTGCTATCTTTGCAAAACTGTCTACTCAGGTCTTCTGTGCATTTGTCCATTTTTAATTGGACTTTTTACATTGAGTTATATGAGTTTTTCATATATTTTGAAAATCCCTTACACATCATGAAATTTACAAGTATTTTTTCCCCATTCATTAAACATTCTTTTCATTTTGTCGATTGTTTCCTTGGCTATGCAAAACCTTTTAAATTTAATCAAGTCATATAAATATATGATTATTATTATTTTAAGTTGCTGATCTGTTTTTTCTTTCTTTTTCTCTGTGCATGTATCACACAGCATGCAAGATCTTAGCTCCAACAAAGGATCAAACCTGTGTTTCCTGAAGTGGAAGCACAGTGTCCTAACCACGGACTGCCAAGGAAGTCCCAGTTGCTGAGCTGTCAATTTCAAACAATTTAACCACTCCGCATTTTTAATTTCCTCCCCTCACGATGGGGCTTCCCTGGTAGCTCAGCTGGTAATGAATCTACCTGCAACACAGAAGACTCCAGTTCGATTCCTGTATCAGGAAGATCCCCTGGAGAAGGGATAGGCTACCCACTCCAGTATTCTTGGGCTTCCCTTGTGGCTCAGCTGGTAAAGAATCCACCTGCAATGAGGAAGATCTGGGTTTGATTCCTGGGTTGGGAAGATCCCCTGGAGAAGGGAAAGTCTACGCACTCCAGTATTCTGGCCTGGAGAATTCCATGGACTGTAGTCCATGGAGTCAGACAAGACTGAATGACTTTCACTTTCATTTTCCTCACAGTTACTGTATTTGACATCATGATTTATTAATATCTATTTTTTGTGTGTATCCCTCAACTGCTTAACAGATGATTTCTCTACTTTTGTCTTTTAGCCTTTCTACTAGCTTTTTATGTGATTAATTTCTTACCTTTACTATATGTTTGCCTTTACCAATGAGCTTTTTTCTTTCATAATTTACATCTTTCTAACTGTGGCCTTTTCTTTTTCTCTTAAAGTCCCTTTAACATTTCTTATAAAGCTGTTTTGGTGGTACTTACCTCTTTTAGCTTTTTGCTCATCTGAAAAATGTTTGGTCTCCCCATCACAGTTGAATGAGAACCTTGCCAAATATTTTTGGTTTCAGGTTTTTCCTTTTCATCAGTCTGAATATATCATGCCTTTTTGGCCAGCAGAGTTTCTGCTGAAAAGTCAGCTGATAGGCTTTGGGGAGTTCCCTTATATGTAACTTGTTGCTGTTTTTAATATTCTCTTTAATACTTGGCATTTTAACTACAATTTGTCTTGGTGTGGTCCTCCATGGGTTGACCTTGTTTGAGACCCTGTGCTTCCTACGCTTGGATGTGTGTTTCCTTTCCCAGCTTAGGAAAGTTTTCAGCTATGAGTCTTCAAATATGTTCTCTGTCTCTTTTGCTCTTTCATCTCCATTTGGTACCCCTGTAACAAAAATGTTAGTTTGCTCGATGTCGTCTCAGAGGTCTGTCAAACTGCCCTTTCTTTTTATTCTTTTTTTCTGCTCAGTTCTCATGATTTTCATTACTCTGTCTTTCAGCTCAGCGATCCATTTGTGTCAATGAATCTACTCTTAATTCAATCTAGTATATTTCATTTCAGTTGCTGCTTTCTTTATCTCTATTTGGTTAATGTTTTCTTTTTGTTAAAAACTTTTAACTTCTGGGGTAGGCTGGAGACACCAGTGCCAGATACAAAGAAAGGAGCTGTGACCAGCCTTTGAGAAGTTGCAGAGCCAGCAACTCTGGCTGGTGACCATGACCAATCCAGCCAAGCTGCCAGGGTGGAGTGCGAAGGATAATCTTGACTTCTCATTCTGTTTATCCATCCTTTCTCTGAGTCTAATGATCATTTTTATCATGATTGCCTTGAACTCCTTCTCAGGTAGATTGCATATTTCCACTTCACTAATTTTTCTGGGGTTTTATCTTGTCCCTTCATTATGAACATGTTCCTCTGTCCCTTCATTTTTTCTATCAAGCTCTTTTTATTTCTATGTATCTAGCAAGTTGCTTTTGTTTCCTGACCTTGGAGAAATGGCTTTTTTTGTAGGATTCCTCTTATGCATCACAGTGGCACAATCCTCTCTGGTCACCAGAGCTATATGCTCTAGGGGTGCCTCCTTTTTGGACTGAATGGATTTTTCTACTGTGGCAGGTTGACTATTGCGGGCAGTGTGGTAGGCATGGCCGGCTCTTGCTCTGTTTGGTTGCCAGGCCCTGCCTTGTACAGAAGCTGCCCATCACTGATTGGTGGGGTGGCTAATTTCAGGTCTTTGGGGAGCCCCAGGGCTTGCTGTCTCACTGATGGGTGGAATCGGAGCCCAGGAGATCTCAGGGCTAGTGTCTGCCCAGGAGTGGGTGAAGACAGGTCCTAGGGTTAATGGCTGGCCCACTGGTGGGCAGAGCTGTGTGCTGGGCTTCAAGTGTCCAAAGGTTGTGTTGGCCAACTGATGGGTTAGGGCCCTTCCAGTCGCAGAGCTGGTTCTGGCCTTCTGGTCAGTGGGCTGGATCCTGCCATAACAGGTTGTGGGTCTGTAGTTGTCCTGGGGCTGGTACCTGCCCACTGGTGGGTAGACCCAGGTCCCTGAGTCTCTGGCTACAGGCCTCTGGGCTTCCCAGGTCTAGTCCCCACATAATGGCATGTGGTGTCAGTTCCTGAGCCCTCTGGTTGGTAAGGCCATGTCCAGGGCCAACTGTGGGCTCAGTGGTTTTAATGCAGCCTGTCTGCTGGTGGGGAAAACTGTGTCCATGCAATTATTTCCTTGGCCTGAGGAAGTGGTGTCTAACAGCTGGTGGCTGGGGGCAGGGCTGGGTCCCAAGGTTAATAAGCTAGAGGTAGGTCTCCAAAGAAGCTCTTGCTAGTACCAGTGTCCTCATGGTAGATCAAGCCCCCCAAAGTAGCTTCCACCAGTGCCTATGTCCCTAGCATGAGCTCCAGTTGCCTCTTGCCTCTCTAGGAGACCCTCCAAGATCAGGAAGTATGGCTGACCCCAGATTCCTTCAAATTATGGCTTTTGCCCTAGGTCTGGAATCTTGTAGGATTTTATGTGAGCTCTTCAAGAGGAGTCTCTGCTAGACACAGGCCTCTGGCTCCCCTAAAAGTAAACTGTACTGGCTTTCAAAGCCAGATGTTCTGGGGGGCTCATCTTATCAGTGCAGGACTCCCAGACTGGGGAGCCCAATGTCAGCTCAAACCCTTTGCATCTTAGGAGAAACTGCTGCTGCTGCTGCTAAGTCGCTTCAGTCGTGTCTGACTCTGTGCGACCCCATAGATGGCAGCCCACCAGGCTCCCCCAACCCTGGGATTCTCCAGGCAAGAACACTGGAGTGGGTTGCCATTTCCTCCTTCAATGCATGAAAGTGAAAAGTGAAAGTGAAGTCGCTCAGTCGTGTCCGACTCTTAGCGACCCCATGGACTGCAGCCTACCAGGCTCCTCTGTCCATGGGATTTTCCAGGCAAGAGTACTGGAGTGGGGTGCCATTGAAACTGTGCCTTTATAATTACTCTGCTATTTGGGAATTCTACCTAGAGCTACGGGGTCTTGACTATACTGTGACTCCACCCATCCTACCTTTTGTTTCCTTCTTTATAGCTTTACTTGTGCATGCTAAGTCATTTCAGGCATGTTTGACTCTTTGTGACCCTATGGACTGTAGCCCACCAGGCTCCTCTGTCCATGGGATTCTCTAGGCATGAATCCTGGAGAGGGTTGCCACGCCCTCCTCCAGGGGATCTTCCCAACCCAGGGAATGAACCCTCATCTCTTATGTCTCCTGCATTGACAGGTGGGTTCTTTACCACTAGTGCCACCTGGAAAGCCCATCTTTACTTGCAAAACACCTGTTATGGTAGGTTCTGGTCTTTTTCTTTAGTAATTATTCTGTAAATAGTTGCAATTTTGGTGCGCCTATGACAGCAAGTGAACTCAAGGTCTTTCTATTCTGTGATCTCGGGAACTTCTTCGACTTTCATATCCTAAGTTGTGCTTTATAATCTGCTGCTGTTGCTAAGTCACTTCAGTCGTGTCCAACTCTGTGTGACCCCATAGACGGCAGCCCACCAGGCTCCCCATTCCCTGGGATTCTCCAGGCAAGAACACTGGAGTGGGTTGCCATTTCCTTCTCCAATGCATGAAAGTGAAAAGTGAAAGTGAAGTTGCTCAGTCGTGTCCAACTCTTCGAGACCCCATGGACTGCAGCCAACCAGGCTCCTCCATCCATGGGATTTTCCAGGCAAGAGTACTGGAGTGGGGTGCCATCACCTTCTCCATTATAATCTGCTCACAGATACAAATACTTTTGCACTATTTATGTGAATAGATATACTAAAACAAATTAATGGTGTAAAACACTGTAAAGACTCACTTTAACCTTTTTAAAAGAATGTTAGAAATTTCCATTTAATAACAATTGACTATAAATTATCTGTATTTATGATGGAAATGCATCCTTTTATCAATAATATGTTTTTAATGTAGCTCATGTTAACATAAAGGTAACACGTTTTTCTGTAATTCAACTAAGAATTTCTCCACATTAGTCTACATTTAAAATTTTAGTTTTACAATAAGTGGCACATTATATTAGGCTCTAAGCACTTTTAGGATCATATTCAATCAACTATAAATACTTGAGTATTTAATCCTGATTTGGGGTTTGGCTATTGCTTTTGCCTCATAATTTAATTTATGATATTCTATTTCATGTTTAAAAAGATAATGTAGTTTTATTATAGATGAAACATATTAGTGAAGTAGAAATAGCTCAGAAAGGAAGTCAGAATACTTAACTTCACCTGCTTTGAGTGAATTTATATTCTATAAGCATCAGTTAACATATCTATAAATTAGACCAAAAACTTCTTCTCTCTTGCAAGGATTAAATGAATTAAAGCAGATTGGTTTTATTAGTATGATTGCCCAATTGTAGTAAAGGTTCCAAACTAAAATCAAGATATTTTAGACTACTCAAAATATATGGGATTTTAATTTTTCCTTAAAATGCCATTTCATGAGACTCTTGATCTGGTTTTGTTATTTTTTCCCACTGTTTCAAAGTTGCTTCACTGGATTCTTTCCTGAATGTGATAAGGAACAGATACAAGAGTTTGTCAATAGGATTATAGAACAGAATAAAAGATGGATAGCACACATCTGGTTTAGCAGTGACCTCAAAGAAGAGAGAGTTTGAAGTCCACACATTATTCTTAATTTGCTTTATTCTTTGGTAATCCTTTCTTGTTTGGGGGTTTGGAAAAAACACACATACAGAAACTTAATCAATTAAGGGGAAATTTTTGAGGCAAAACAGCTACTCTGTGCATATGAAAAGAAAAAGTGGCAGCATTTTTTCCCCAGAAAAATAGAAAAGATGAATCAGGCATTTTTCTCTCATTATTCCTACTCTCAGATGAAGCAACAAAATGACCTTTTTTTCTACAAAAGTAATCAGAAGGTCAGAATCAGCATTTATAAACAAATTATAATTTGTTTGGGGAGGTTGGGAGGGAGGAGGGTTCAGGATGGGGAGCATGCGTATATCTGAAATTAAAAAAATAAAAAGAATAATAAAAAAACCAAAAAAAACAAACAAAAAAAATAAATAAACAAATTATATATATATATATATATATATATATATATATATAGCTTGCTCATTGTAGTTCTGTGAAGAAAAGCAACCTGTATTTTAGAGCAAATGTATGACTGCATCATATCTTTGGCTGAACTAAGCAAAGCACAAAAGAAACCAATTATACCCCATGTTGTTAAATTACTTTAAATTTCTAGTTTAATCCTTGTTGGTTAGACTCCCAATTAACTGTTCAAATTGTGTTACTATAACTCTGTCAGAGCTCCTGGGGTCATTAGATCTCTGTATAATACCTTACTAGCTAAAGACCTCTGTCTTTCTCTTCAAATGGATGATATGTATGTTGGGTCACAGAGGGGTACTGGAGAAAACTGAGGAGAAAGTATCCTCATCACAGGCATTATACTGGCATATTTGTCTCCATGTATACCCCTTCTGCCCTTTCATTATAGCGTTTTCTGAAATAAATGTTGATGAGTGAATTACTAAGTGAAGTTGACTGAGCCTCTTTAATATCCAGAGATATTTAATATGGAAGGGTGAAAGGTAGAAGGCAAACTCTAGCAGGTAGTTGGAAAACTCTGAGAACAAAAGACCTAAGGAGGCCTTGAACTTCATCTGGGAACTGTACCCTGGGAGCTATCCAAGGTACTAACCAGCTATAGCTTAAGCGTTGTTCCAATTCTGATAGCTTTGTCCTTGGAAAGCAAGGTCGGGGAAAGGGAGGAGAGAGAAGGGAGTTCTTCTCCTTACTATAAACTTAAAGCCTGCTATTGTTCCAAGTCATGTGCACCTGGGAAAATTATTTAACTTCTTTTAAGTCTGAATTTCTGCACCTGGAAATGAGTATGATAACCACCTATCTCATAATACCATAAAATATTGTAAGGATTAAATTATATAACAAATGTAAAGTATTGAACACAGTATCTAGCACAGAATAGGCACTTTATAAATGCTATTATTCATCCAAAATGTAACAAGCGTTACGTTGAACCAACTCCTAGAAATACCAAATATTGCGTTTTTTACATGATCCCCAGATTTAATGTCTATCTCTCTTACTAGAATTTTATACTCCATAGAGACAGAAAGCATGATTGTTTTTATCCATTTCTTGCCCAGTACTTGTCCAAAATAGGCTCTCAGTACATATGTGCTGAAAATTAATAAATGAAGTGAGAAAATAATGCAGTAGCCATGAAGGAAAGAGAGCAGGCTGCATCACTAAAGCCATTTGAAAAAGGAGGATATGTATACCTGTGGCAGATTCATTTTGATGTTTGGCAAAACTAATACAATGTTGTAAAGTTTAAAAATAAAATAAAATTAAACTAAAAAAAAAAAATTTTAATTAAAAAAAAAAGGAGGATATGAACACAGTAGGCCAGCTTAGGGAAAAAAATTGAGCTTAGGACTTTACCCCCAAAATGGCCCTGCATTGGTTTCTACCTATTAGAAGCCCTTATTAGGCATCCTTGAAGTTTAAAGAAATATTATAAATAACTGAGCCAATTTTCACAGTAAAATGTTTTGGGAACTAAGGTATTTTTCGGCTTTGTCTTACAGCAATCTGACCCTACAATTTTCTCTAAGTTTATGGACGCATCCCAGCACCACAAAGGCAGCACAGTATAAAAACAAGCCACTTACACCCTCCTGATGTTTATAGTTTTCATCCTAACCTTCAACTGTAACCTATTTTAAATTTGGAATCCAAATCTCTTTCTGGATTTTCTTGTATTCAGACTGCAAAATCCATCTCCCAATAGATTGTGCTTCCTCATACTCATGACACATCCATCATGCTTCTCCAGCTCTAATATCTATTTTCCCTTTTTGAAATAATTTTGTTTATTTATTTTTGGCTGTGCTGGATTTTCATTGCTCCATGGGCTTTTCCGTAGTTGTGGCGAGCAGGGGCTACTCTCTAGATGTGGTGTGCGGGCTTCTCACTGTGGTGGCTTCTCTTGTTGCAGAGCACGGGCTCTAGGGCGTGGGTTTCAGTCCCTCAGTAGTTGCAGCACAGGGGCTCAGTTGCTGCAGTTCTCCAGCTCTAGAACACAGGCTCAGCAGTTGTGGTGCACAGGGCTTTGCTGCTCTGCGGCACATGGGATCCTCCTGGATCAGGGATGGAACTCACATCTCCTGCATTGGCAGGCGGACTCTGTCACTGAGCCGGGGAAACTATCATTACCAGGGAAACCTCGCTATTTTCTTTTTAAGACTACAATTTTTATTTTTTGTCTCCTGGTATTCCCTGGAGATCCAATCTGGATAAACATAACAAATAGCCAGTCCTCCCTGGAAAAGACCTCAACTCTGGAGCCAAAAACAAGTTAACTCTCCAACTCTCATTCAAAATGAAATCAATAGAACTTTGAAAAATGAGTGCCTGAAAGAAGTTCAGTGTATAGATAATTTGACTTATGATCATTCCATCCTCATCAAACACCAAAACAACAAAGAAAGTTTGATGTGAACGGGATTCTTAAAACCTATTTTTCTGTATTTCCTAAAAGCTACTTGGATTTTGTATAATTATATCAACCTCACTGTATTCAAAATACCATACTTTAAGAACAATAAAATTCATATTGAAAATCTAGGTCTACTTTTTTCCTAATTAAAAAGATTCTTATTCTGTAGAATTAACCCCTAAGTGAATCAACAAAAGGATAATTACTGAACAATTAAACACATTGAATAAAGAATAATCCAATATATCTGAAATGATGGACAGGATGATCTGCTGGATTTGACTCTTTACAGGTTTTTTTATGATTATGAGAGATGTACAGGCTGCATAAATGTCTATTTTTTTCTCCTTAATTTTTATTTGTTCTTCTTTTAGGATGTCAGCCAAAAGAGGCAATAGTTCATTTATGATAATCAAAGGTGAAGGTTCTGCTTGAAAATAAATATATACACAGTCATAATTGGAGGCTGTTGACTCTGAAGTCCTTCAGAGACCATATGCTTCCTTAATAATGACTATAAAATCTACACAAGAGACTACAGAATTCTCTTCATACATGAAAGTATTGCATAAATATATTGATTTTCATTTTAGTAGCAGGGAAATTTCCACTGCTAGAGAAAGAATTTAAGTTTTTAACTTAAGCTTTTGAAAATTTATTGGATTGGTTGTAGGGGGTCAGTAAGAAGGGAAGTGTGGGTGCTGTAAAGTGCCATTGAAGCCATTAAGAATAATTTCCAAAGTCTTCATTCAAACTAGAATGAGTCATATTATAAAGATCACCATTATAAAAAATCATATTCATGTTCTGCGAGTTGCCTCTGCTTTTTAATGTCCTTTTAAAGAGAAATATAAATTAATGCTTTTTATTTGGAAAACTCTGTCCTGCTTATTGCCTTCATTGGACTTTTAGTAAAAATAGCTTCATGAGACTCCATGTAATTACAAATATACCACCCTTCTCAACAAAGATTTAATTGGCTTCCAGAGTATTGTGAATTTGAATATTGAATCAATGGTATGAACTAGGAGATAAGATATATCCAAAATCATCTTAAAGAGATAAAAGGGTTTTCAGGTATAAAGAAAGATCTTAAGATAATAGAACTAATGTGAGTAGGATATTTTTAAGAATGTATGCATCTCTCAAAATTTAAGGATCAGCATAGAACAGGAAAAAAAAATCTACAGTGAAACAAAATTTTTAGTGAGTCCTCATGCTATGTAGAGAAGTAGCAGCCAGTTAATTAAATTCAATATTTTGTACTGTAAGATGTCCATGCCTCTTATGGGAATGGATACTTTATCACAGTTTAATTTCATTAGCTATTTAAATCAGATGACTATCATTCCAATTTCATGGTGTCTGAAAAATACAACTTCCTGAATAGAGATTTCTGAACAGAGATGATAGGCAGAACCCTATGTGAGTATCTAAGTTCATACTGTGTTTTAAATCACTGTGAGTTAAAAAGTAGGCAACCTAAGATTGGTGCAAAAGTAATTGCAGCTTTGGACTGTGAATTTTAAATCATTATAAACTAGACTCAAGTACAGCTTTGTTAATCAAAATAGAAACCATTACAATCAACATATTTTTGCCAACAAGAAACGTTTGTTTATTCCTGTAGCTTAAAAATCCATGCTTCAGCATCCAACAAGCTCTTGGAAAGCATTTTCTGCCTCCTGCTGACTGTGGAAGCATTTTCCCTGCAAAAAGTTGTTGAGATGCTTGAAGAAGTGGTAGCCAGTTGATGTGAGGTCAGGTGAATATGGTGGATGAAGCAAAACTTCATAGCCCAATTTGTTCAACCTTTGAAGCATTGGTTGTGCGATATGAGGTCAGCACTCTCCTGGAGATTGGACTGTTCCTGCTAACCAATGCTAGCTGTAAGCATTGTAGTTTGTGGTGCATCTCATTGATTTGCTGTGCATAATTCTCAAATGTAATGGTTTTGTCAGGATTCAGAAAGCTGTAGTGGATCAGACCACCACCACCAAACAGTGACCATAACCTTTTTTTAGTACAAGTTTGGCTTTGGGAAGTGCCTTGGAGCTTCTTCTTGGTCCAACCACCAAACCGGTCATCACCAGTTGCATAAAATCCACTTTTTGTCAAAGTCACAATCCAACTGAGAAATTGTTCATTGTTGTTGCATCGAGTAAGAGAAGACGACACTACAAAATGACAAAAATTTGGATTTTTGGTCAGCTCCATGAAGCACCCACTTATCAAGTTTTTTCACCTTTCCGATGTGCTTCAAATGCCTAATGACTATAGAACAGTTAGAGTTGAGTTCTTTGGCAACTTCCCATGGAGTTATAAGAGGATCAGATTTGATAATCCTCTCAATTGGTCACTGTCAACTTCCAATGGCTGCCCACTACACTTTTCATCTTCAAGGCTCTCATCTCCTTTACAAAACTTCTTGAACCACCACCGCACTGTACATTCATTAGCAGTTCCTGGGCCCAGTGTGCTGTTGCTGAGTTGTCTCCATTGCTTTATGACCCATTTTGAACTCAAATAAGAAAATCACTTGAATTTGCCTTTTGTTTAACATCATTTCCCTAGCCTAAAATAAATAGCAAGTAATAAGGTCATTAGCAAAAAACATGAATGTACATTAAAATTATGTATAACATAACCCCATTTATTTAAGAATGTATTCCAGTATCAAATGGCAAAGTTCAACAATGCAAAACCACAGTTACCTTTGCACCAACCTATATCAGTGTCTCTTGGTGCTTGTTGTTAAGAAGCCCTTAAAGGTAGATTTACTTTTAAGTTTTGGGTCCCCAAGTCATTGATAGTTGACACAAAAGCAAGGCATAACTTTTCAGTTACCCTCACCATGGCATAAAACAACTGAGCTTTTCTTAGATGACATCTAACCTCATAATTGCCACCTAAACTGGGCAACAAATGACACAGAAGTGCCTTTTGAAGCAAATCATGGCCATTTTCCCAGATGTGACCTTAGGGAATAGAGATATGACCCTTGTTACAAATTTTACTGCTCTTAAATAAACCACTCTTCATGGCATAGAAACAATGGAAACAGTCAGGGACTTTGTTTTCTTAGGCTCCAAAATCACTGCAGATGCTGACTGCAGACATGAAATTAAGAGATGCTCGCTCACTGGAAGAAAAGCTATGACAAACCTAGACAGCATATTAAAAAGCAGAGACATTACTTTCCCCACAAAGGTCCATCTAGTCAAAGATATGGTTTTCCCAGTAGTCATGTATGGATGTGAGAGTTGGACCATGAAGAAGACTGAGCACCAAAGGAATTATGCTTTTGAACTGTGGTGTTGGAGAAGACTCTTGAGAGTCCCTTGGGCTGCAAGGAGATCAAACCAGTCAATCCTAAAGGAAATAAATCCTGAATATCTGTTGGAAGGACTGATGCAGAAGCTGAAGCTCCAATACTTTGGACACCTGATGCGAAGAAATGACTCATTAGAAAAGATCCTGATGCTGGGAAAGACTGAAGTCAGGAGAAAAGGGGACAACAGAGGACGAGATGTTTGGATGGCATCACTCCATGGACATGAGTCTGAGCAAGCTCCAGGAGATGGTGAAGGACAGGGAGGTCTGGTGTGCTGCAGTCCATGGGGTCACAAAGAATCGGACACGACTGAGCGACTGAACAACAACAACATGGCAGAACAAAAATCATGTCATGCTCAAGGATTCTGTAAGTCAGGAACCGGCAGAGCACAGTAGGAATGGCTCATTTACTTTTTCTGGGGCATCCATTAGGAAGTTCCAAATGGCAGGGAGTACCTTGCATACCTGAGCCCTGAAGTTATATGGGGGCATTTTCACTGACATGTTGGATACTTGGGCTGAAATGATTCAAAGACTGAGACAACTGTACCTGTTAATCAGAGCACCTACATGTGACCTCTTCTTGTGACTTGGAATATCCAGAGTTGGGGTTCCCAGAGGAAACATCCTATGAGAAAGCAACCAGAGAGTGACTGTTCCAAAAGAATCAAATAAAGCAGTGTGGTCTTTTATTATCTAGCTTCAGAAATCACAGTTTCACGGCCACTAAATTCTAATATTAGAAACTTATTTATAACAAACCTCTAAATTTAATCCAGAATTCTATCTTTACTTTTCTCCATAGCACATATTTATATGTTATTATTTGTTTATTGTCTATCCCTGGCAATAATATATAAAGCTTCATGAGGGGGCAGATTTTTTTATTGTTAATATATTTATTCATTGACATATTCACAACACTTAGCACCATCCTAGCACATAAAAAGTGCTATGATCCCCATTGAATGAATTAATGAGCAAATAAATGTTCATACTTCCCTAGATAGATTAAAATAAGCAGCATCATTTATAAAGCACAGATACAGTGAATTTTCAAAGTTGGATGCTATACTACTGTGCTTGCAATCTGTGATTATCATAAAATCTTTCATGATACACTATGATAAATTGAATAAGTGGATTGCATGGTCAAGTATGCTTGGGAAACATTTAACGCTAGCTAACTCCTGAGAAATCACTCTGCTCTTTAGCACATTAAAGTCTCAGAAATCCCAGCATTAAAAAAAAGCTTAATTAAAAAAAATTTTTTTAAGTGTATTGTTAATTGGAGGGTAATTACTTTACAATATTGTACTGGTTTTTGCCATATATCGACATGAGTCAGTCATAGGTAAATGTATGCCCCCTTCTTCTTGGACCTGCTTTTCACCTCCCAGCCCAACCCACCCCTCTAGGTTGTCACAGAGCACCATATTTGAACTCCCTGCATCATACAGCAAATCCCCACTGGCTGTCTAATTTTACATGTGGTAATATATATGTTTCAATGCTACTCTCTCAATTTGTCCCACCTTGTCCTTCCCCTCCATCCCTGGGGTCACAAGATGGCACTGATGACCCTGTCCTCAGGGCAGCAATGGAGATGTAGACATGGAGAACAGATTTGTGGATACGGGCAGAAAAAGCTTAATTTTTTTCTACTTACTCACTCAACTTATTACATAACACTGTCAAATAGGTAGTTGACTCCCATGGCTCTAGCTTTCCACTGAACACATTTTACTCCAACCTCATTGGTAAAGAATCTGCCTGTAATGCAGGAGACCCCGGTTCAATTCCTGGGTCAGGAAGACCCACTGGAGAAGAGATAGGCTACCCACACCAGTATTCTTGGGGTTCCCTTGTGGCTCAGCTGGTAAAGAGTCCAACTGCAATGCGGGAGACCTGAGTTCGATCCCTGGGTTGGGAAGATCCCCTGGAGAAGGGAATGGCTACCCACTCCAGTATTCTGGCCTGGAGAATTCCATGGACTGAATAGTCCTTGGGGTCACAAAAAGTCAGATATGACTGAGCGACTTTCACAGCACTGTTAAAAAAAAACATCGTAATTTAGTTAGAGTGGATTTTTGGATACCCAGGATGGTATACCTTGGTGCCAGAAGATCTAAAGGTGAGGACCCACTCTCTGGAGATTTTGTGACATGGTGACAGAATTCAAGCTAGTTGCCTAAGGTCACAAGGAGGGTTACTGGAAATCTGAGGACCAAAGCCTAGGTCTCCTTCCTATTAGTGAAATCTTTCTCTTACAGCACAGTGGCCTTTGCAGATTCATAGACACAACTCTACCTTGTGTTTATCATGGACAGATGGTTATTCTCTTTTGAAAACCCTTTGAGAGATAGCATTTGTAATCTCCCTCAGTAGCCTGTCCCTTTATTTATCAAGTTAGACACAGATTGCAATAGGGTGGGATTCCATTCCAGAGGGAAAGCATTTTCTTTGTCTGATTTAAAATGTTCCATTAAAAATAATTTATAATAAATTCACAAGCACAGTTTGCACTTGTGCCTTGGCCAATAGGGTGGTGGAGCTTGGAGTTGTGTCTCCAGCATGCACTCAGTCCTTGGCACCAGGCCCCAGTTTAATGACAGTCTGAGTCTTCACACTCACAGGCCCCGCCCAGCAAGGCTGCCAAGCATTTGTCATAGTCATGCACATCAGTCAGTCACAGGAACGGAATGTGAAATGGTCCAGAGCGCGGCAGACCCCTAGGCAGAGGGTTTTCCAGCTCCAAAATACTGAATACTTAAAATACAACCTCTATAGTGTTTACCAAATTAGTAAAATATGTATTTAAATATGCAGTTCCTCTCTTCAATTCCTAAAAGATTTTAATCCTTCCATTCATTTAGAGATATAACTTCATTTATATGTGTGTGTATGTATATATATAAAACTTTCCTCTAAGGAGATATTTACCCATTTGTCACGTTATGATAATAAGCAGAATCTTAGGAGGCTGCAGGTAAAATATTAGGCAAGAAAGAGCATAGACTTTGCATTCCCACAAGTGTAGTTTAATATTAATATTGGCTTCATCAGTTGCTATGGAAAACCTTTAACAGTTTACTCAACAAAGCCAAGTTTCCCAAATTTGAAAAACAGGGACAGTAAGTACAGCTCCACTCTACTTTTATAAGAACTAAAGAAGAAAACACATCTGAAAATAGCTGAGAAAATGCCTGGCACATTGTTGGCTTTCAATATATATTATTTGCTGTCTCATATTAAATTAGAATAGTATTTTCAGTCTATTGGAGTACTTAATAGTTAAAGGAATCTCAGGATGATGGAAATGGGAAGTTTTTCTTCAATAGTTATGCTATTTCAGTTTTGCAAAAAGTTCCAATCATTTGTTACACAATAATGTGAATATAGCTAATTACTGAACTATATACTCAAATACAGTTTAAATGGGAGAGGACACCAGCAAGATGGGAAAATACGAGGTCCCCTGCTCATACTTCCCCTCAGAAACAATAATTTGACAACCACCCATGGACAAAAGTGCCTTTGGGGGAGTTCTGGAATTCAGGTAGGAGAGTCTGAAGCACTGATGGAACCCAAGACAAAGAAGGGCTGTTTCAAAAAGTAGGCCTATGCCCAGGTAGCAAGTTTGTTGACACTGATCTCAGATACAGTCCTAGAATCAACCCTGTCCCCATGTGGATTGACTACAGCCTCTTTTGGCCACCAAACTGCCACCAGCACCATCTGCCAAGAAACTTAGAAGTCATGCCTGCTTTGGGCAACAGGTCCATTGGTCTTGGTTCTGGCTGTGGACTGTAAGGGTCCTGTAAACCTGCTCCAAGTCCTCTTAGCCACTAGTCTTTCCCATCAATGTCCCAAGGTAAGCATTTCAACTTCAGTTCTACAGATTCTGAAATGTCCATCTAACTCAGTTCCAGCCTCTCTCAGACATGCAGCAGAAACACTCATTCCCTTCCAGGACTCACCAAGCCCACAGACCATGGTCCAACTGTGGATCTTCAAGTGGTCCTGTAAACAAACTCCAACCCCTCACAGCTAAATTTAGGGCCAGTCTTAACCACACAGGGACCTGCTGGGAGTCATGCCTGACTATGCCTATGGAGGTAGAGCTGCCAACATCACGCCAACTGTAGATCCTGAAGCAGCCCTGTGACCCAGTCCCAGCCTCACTTGGCCATATTCCTGGGCAAGTCATGCCCAACCAAAAACTTAGTAGAAGGCACACCTCTCTACGCCCCTAGAGATAGGCTGCAAACCTTTACCCAAGTCATAGACCATGAAGCAACCCTGTGACTTGGTTCTCACCCCTCTCAACTATAGTCAAAGGTCAATCCTGCCTACTCTGAGACCTGCCAGTGATCTATGAAGAGCCATCCCAGGGACCCCAAAAGAGCCATCCTCATTTGCACCCTGGTAGCAGACTCATCCACTGACTTCACTTTGGGCCCAGTAGTAGCCATGTGACCCAGCTCCAACTGTGATCCTGAAGAAAATATCATAATCCCAGATATCCAATAGAAGATATGTACGTGCTGAAATCAATCTGTAAAAACTGGAATAGGTGTTTACTTCTTTAAGCCCAGACATCAGTACAAAGCTACATGGAACACAAAGAATCAGGTAAACATGGCACCAACAAAAGAAACTGATAAAGCTCCAGTAACCAACCCCAAAGAAATGGAGACTGATGTATGTAAACATGGCACCAACAAAAGAAACTGATAAAGCTCCAGTAACCAACCCCAAAGAAATGGAGACTGATGTATTACCTAAAAAAGAATCTAAAATGATAAGCTTATAGAATCTCAACAAGATGAAAGAGAACACAGATAGACAGCTAAATGACACCAGGAAAACTGCAAGGGCAAAAGAAGAAGTTTAATAAAAAATAAAAATAAAAAACGTAGCAAAGAACCAAGCACGAATCCTGGAAGTGAAGAATGTAATACAAGACTGAAAAATTCATATAGAGAGTTCAATAGAAGCCTCAATCAAGTAGAAGAAATGATCAGCTGATTCAAAGACAATTCAGTTCAGTATCCGACTTTTTTGTGACCCCATGGACTGCAGCATGCCAGGCTTCCCTGTCCATCACCAACTCCCAGAGCTTACTCCAACTCATGTCCATCAAGTCGGTGATGCCATCCAACCATCTCATTCTCTGTCATCCCCTTCTCCTCCCACCTTCAAACCTTTCCAGTATCAGGGTCTTTTCCAATGAGTCAGTTTTTCGCATCAAGTGGCCAAAGTATTATAGTTTCAGCTTCAGCATCAGTCCTTCCAATGAATATTCAGGACTGATTTCCTTTAGGATTGACTGATTTGATCTTGCAGTCCAAGGAACTCTCAAGAGTCCTCTCCAACACCACAGTTCAAAAGCATCAATTCTTCTGCACTCAGCTTTCTTTATAGTCCAGCTCTCACATCCATATATGACTACTGAAAAAACCATAGCTTTCACTAGACAGACCTTTGTTGGCAAAGTAATGTCTCTGCTTTTAATGTGCTGTCTAGGTTGGTCATAGCTTTTCTTCCAACGAGCAAGCACCTTTTGATTTCATGGCTGCAATCACCATCTGCAGTGATTTTGAAACCCCAGAAAATAAAGTCACTCACTGTTTCCATTCAAAGACAAGTCATTTGAAATTAGTCAGCTGGGAGAACAAAAAGAAAACAAAATAAGAAAGAGTGAAGAAAAAAAATCAGACCTAAGGGACTGCATCAAGCATTATGGGAGTCCAAGAATAGAAAAAATAGTGACTAAAAACTTCCCCAGTCATGGGAAGGATATAGGCATTAAGATACATGAAGCTCAAAGGACCCAACACAAGATCAATGCAAAGAAGATTACCCTTAGAAACATTATAACTTAATTCCTAAAATTCCAATAGAAAATTTTGAAAGCAGGAAGAGAAAAGAGCTTTATCACATACAAAGTTATCAGTGTACTTCTCAGAATAAAGCTTGCAATCCAGGAGGAAGTGACATGATATAGCCAAAGTGCTCAAAGGAAGAAAATAATACTATACCCAGTAGAGCTATACTCAAGAAACAAAAACAGGGTGTCTATCATCACTAGACATGCCTCATAAAAATTTTAAAAAGTTTTTCAAATTGCAATGGAAAGACATTAAGAAAATAAAAAATATGAAAGTATAAAACTCACTAGTAAAGATAAATATATAGTCAAACACAGAACACTCTAATACTATGATTGTGGTACATAAATCGCTTTTAACACTAGTATAAAAATTAAAAGATAAAAGCTTGTAAATTACTATAGCTACAGTGATATGTTAATGGATAAACAATATAAGAAGATGTAGAATAGAACATCAATGGCATAAAATGTGGGGAAAGGAATAAAAGTGTAGAGTTCTGCAAGCAATTGAAGTTAAGTTGCTATCATCTCACAATAGACTTATGAATTGTTTTAGGTAAACTTAAAGAAAGTGAAGTTGCTCAGTCGTTTCTGACTCTTTGCGACCCATGGACTGTAGCCTAGCATGCTCCTCCATCCGTGGGATTCTCCAGGCAAGAATACTGGAGTGGGTTGCCATTTCCTTCTCCAGGAGATCGTCCCAGCACAGGGATTGAACCCGGGTCTCCCGCATTGCAGGCGGACGCTTTACCCTCTAAGCCACCAGAGAAGCTCAGGTAAACTTATGACAACCATAAAAAAGTGAAGTATCTAGTAGGTACAGAAAGATAAAAGAGTAAGGAATCAAAATAGATTACTACAAAAAAAATAACAAATCACAAAGTAAGTAAACAAGATAGAAAAAAGAGATAAAAGAACTACAAAACAGAAAGAAAAAATTAGCAAAATGAGAAAACTCCTTCACTAAAATAATTAGTTCAAATGTAAATGAATTAAGTTTTCCAATCAAAAAGCATAGAATGAATGAGTAGATTAAAAAAACAAAACCCAGTGCTGTGCTATCTCCAAAAGACTCACTTTAGATTTAAGGACATACATAGGTTGAAAGTGAAGGGATATAAAGTGATATTCCATGTAATTAGCAAATGAAAGACAGTGGGGATGGCTAAACTTATATCAGATAAAACACTTTCTCTCAAAATCAGAGAGACTGTTACTGTATAATTATAAAAAAATCAATTCAACAACAGAATATAACCATTATAAATATATACATAACCCAACATTGGAGCATCTAAATATTTAAAACAAACATTCACAGAACTGAAGGGAGGAATGGGCAACAATACTATAATGGGAGGGTACTTCAATACCCCACTTTCAACAATAGATAGATCATCCATAGAGAAAATCAATAAGGCAACGATGGACTTTAACAAGACTATAAACTGAAAAAACCTAAAAGACATATACAGACATTCCATTCAACAGTAGCAGAATACACATTGTTTTTAAGTGCACACAGAAAAAAATATCCATGATAAATCACATCTTGGGTCACAAAACAAGTCTTAACAAACAAGTCTTAAATTTAAGAAAATTAAAACCATATCAAACATATTTTCTGGCCACAGAGGTATGAAATTAGAAATTAGTAATGGAAGATAAACTGGAAAATTCACAAATCTGAGGATATTAAACAACACATTACTAAATAACCAATGGGTCAAAGAAGAAATGGAAAAGAAAAGAACATATCTTGCAATAAACAACAATGAAAAATAACATACCAAAACTTGTGGGATACAGCAAAGCAATTCCAAAAAGAAAGTTTGTAGTGATAATTGCCTACATTAAGTTCCCCAAATAAACCATCTAACTTTACACTTTATAGAATTTGAAAAAAAAGCAACAAACTAAGCCCAAAATCAGCAGAGAAAGTGCTAAAGGCTTGAGCAAAAATAAATAAAATAAAATGTAGAGAGATAACAGGAAAGATGAACAAAACTGAGTTGATATTTTTGAAAACATAAACAAAATTGACATAACTTTAGGTAGATCAACCAAGGAAAAAAGAGAAGAGGCTAAAAAAACATTTTATAAATGAAAGATAAGACACACCCAATACTACAGAAACACAAAGGCTCATAAGAAACTGCTATCAATTATATATTGGCACATTGGATAATATTGAATAAATGGATAATTTATTGAATAAATGGATAATAAATGGATAATTTTCTAGAAACATTAAACCTATCAAGACTAAATAATGAAGAAATAGAAGATCTGAACAGACCAGTAACAAGTAAGGAGACTGAAGTAGTAAAAAAATAACCTCAACAAAGAAAATCCCAGAACCAGATGGTGTCATGTGTAAATTTTAAATTTTACCAACTATTTAAAGGAGAATTATGCCAACTCTTCTCAAAGTCTCAAAAGATTGAAGAGAAGGAAGCACTTCCAAATTTATTTGTGAGATCAGCATCAGCCCTACTCTAAAGTCAGACAAAAACACAATCAGAAAAGAAAACCACAGTCAGAAAGAAATAGTAGCAAACTTAATTGAATAGCACATTAAAATAAACATACACCATCATCAAGTTAGATTTAAGGATGGTTCAAAATACACAAATCATCATGAAACAATGTATTAAAAGAATGATGGATAAAACCACAGAATTATCTCAATAGATTTAGAAATAGCAATTGACAAAATTGAATATCCCTTAATTAAAAAAAAAAGGCTCAACACATAAGTAAAGGAGGGATAAAAGAAATATACCTCAACATAATGAAGTCTGTGTACTACAAGTCCACAGCTAACATCATACTCAGTGGTGAATAGCTCAAAGTTTTACCTCCAAGATCAGAAACAAAACAGGGATGCTTAATCTCAGTACACTTATTCAACATACTAATAGAAATCCTGTCCAGAAAACCATGCAAGAAAAGGAAAAAGAAAAGATATCCAAGTAGGAAAGGATAAAGTAAAATTGTCTCTGTGTTGTCTTGCTGTGTTGCAGATGACAAGATTTTACTTATAGAAAACCCTAAATACACCATTTTAAAAAAACTGTTAGAACTAATAAACAAATTCAATGGCAGAATACAAAATCAATGTACAAAATCAGTTGCATTTCTATACACTAGTAGCAAACTATCCAAAAACAAATTTAGGGAAAAAATCCCATTTACAATAGCATCAGAAAGGAATAAGTTACTTATGAGTAAATTTAACCAAGGAAGTGAAAAATCCATAGACTAAAAACGATAAAACATTGATGTAAGAAACTGAGGAAGACATAAATAAATGACAATATATGCTATTTTCATTAATTTGAAGAATTAGCATTCTTAAATATTCATACTACCAATGTGATCAACATTTTCAATGCAATCTCTATCAAAATTCTAATGTCATTTTTCAGAACATTAAAAAAAAAACCTATAAATTCATGTGGATCCACAAAATTCCTTAATAGCCAAAGTAATCTTGAGAAAGGAGAACAAAGCTGGAGGTATCACATTCTTGATTTTGAACTGTATTACAAAGTTATATTAATAAAAACTGTATTGCTGCTACTAAGTCACTTCAGTCGTGTCCGACTCTGTGTGACCCCATAAACAGTAGCCCACCAGGCTCCCCCGTCCCTGGGATTCTCCAGGCAAGAACACTGGAGTGGGTTGCCATTTCCTTCTCCAATGCATGAAAGTGAAAAATGAAAGGGAAGTCGCTCATTCGCGTCTGACTCTTCGCGACCCCATGGACTGCAGCCTTCCAGGCTCCTCCATCCATGGGATTTTCCAGGCAAGAGTACTGGAGTGCGGTGCCATTGCCTTCTTGCACTGGCCTAAAAACAGACACACAGACCAGAAGAACAGAGTAGAGAGCCCCAAAATAAACCCACACGTGTATGGTTAACTAATATTTGACTAGAGTGTGGAGAATACACAATGGAGAAAGGATTGCCTCTTTAATAAACAGTCTTGGGAAAACACTATGCGAAAGAATGAAATTGGACCCTTTCTTACACCATACACAAAAACTTACTCAAAATGGATTAAAGACTTAGTGTAAGACCTGAAACCATAAAACTTTGGTTGTGGTAGGACTACTCAAATTTAAAAGCTTCTTACAACAGAGGAAACAATTAATGAAAGTAAAAGGCAACTTATGACATGAGACAATCGATATATCTGATAAGTGGTTAGTATCCAAAATGTACAAGGTATTCATAAATGTAAATAGCCAAAACCTAAATGACCCCATTCTAAAATGGGCAAAGGACCAGAACAGAACAATTTTCCAAAGAAGACATATAAATGGTCAACAAGTATATGAAAAGGTGCTCAGTGTCATTAATGATTGGAGAAATGCAAATAAAAACCACAATGAAACAGTATTTCACACAGTAAGGATGGTTAGTAAAAAAAAAAAGATGAGATCACAAATTTTGATAAAGTTGTGAAGAAAAAGGAAATCTTTGCATTGTCAGCGGGGATGTAGATCGGTACAGCCAGTATGGAAATCAGTACGAAAATTCCTCAAAAAAATAGAACTATTATATGATTTAGAAATCCAACTTTTAGGTATATACCCAAAAGAAATGAAATCATTATCTTGAGGACAGCTGCATTCATATGTCCATTGCAGCATTATTCATAATAGCTTACATATATACACATATATATATGGGGCCTCCCTGGTGGCTCGGTGGTAAAGAATCTGACTGCCAATGCAGGAGATGTAGATGTGATCCCTGGGTTTGATCCCTGGGTTGGGAAGATCCCCTGGAGAAGGAAATGGCAATCCACTCCAGTGTGCTTGCCTGAGAAATCCATGGACAGAGGAGTCTGGCAGGCTACAGTTCACAGGGGTCACATGAGTTGGATATGACTTAGTGAATAAATAAGAACAATACACAGTTATATGTGTGTGTGTGTCTGTGTGTGTGTATGCACACGTGCATGCTCAGTCGCTTCAGTTGTGTCCTACTCTTTGCAATCCTATGGACTGTAGCCTACCAGGCTCCTCTTCCATGGGATTTTCCAGGCAAGAACACTGGAGTAGGCTGCTGTGCCCACCTCCAGAAGATATTCCCAATCCAGGGATTGAACCCACATCTGCTGCACTGCAGGCAGATTCTTCACTGCTGAGGCACTGGGGAAGCCCTGTGCATATGTATATATGTATACAATTGGAATATTGTGGTTTAATTGCTAAGTCATATCCAACTCTTTTGCCACACCATGGACTGTAGCCAGTCTGGCTCATCTATCAATGGAGTTTTCCAGGCAAGAACACTGGAGTGGGTTCCCACTTCCTTTTCTAAGGAATCTTCCCAACCCAGAGATAAAACCCACATTTCCTCTATTAGCAGACAGATTCTTTACCACTGAACCACCAGGGAAGCCCTTACTCAGCCATAGAAAGAAGAAAAGCTTGCAATCTGTGATGACATAGATGAATCTGGAGGACATTATGCTAAGCCAGTCATAGAAAGACAAATACTGTATGAGCACACGTATATGGAATCTAAAGAAGTTAAACTCATAGAACCAGGGTATCACATAGTGGTTGCCAGGCATTGGAAGGGGTAAGAAATAGGGATATTGGTCAAGAGGTACAGAGTTTCATCTATAAGATGGATAAGTTCTGATGACCTAATTACAGCTTGATAATTATACTTTACAGTGCTGTGTGGTACACTTGAAATTTATTAAAAGAGTAGATCTTATATGTTCTCACCAAAAAAAGAAAAAAGAGAGAGAGATTAGAAGCTATATGACATGATAAATGTGTCCAAACTGGGAAAAAGCAGTTAACATAATTTTATCTTATATGTTTTTATGCCACAATTTGTACAGCCACTATGGAGAACAGTGTGGAGATTCCTTAAAAAACTGGAAATAGAACTGCCTTATGATCCAGCAATCCCACTGCTGGGCATACACACTGAGGAAACCAGAAGGGAAAGAGACACGTGTACCCCAATGTTCATCGCAGCACTGTTTATAATAGCCAGGACATGGAAGCAACCTAGATGTCCATCAGCAGATGAATGGATAAGAAAGCTGTGGTACATATACACAATGGAGTATTACTCAGCCATTAAAAAGAATACATTTGAATCAGTTCTAATGACGTGGATGAAACTGGAGCCTATTATATAGAGTGAAGTAAGCCAGAAAGAAAAACACCAATACAGTATACTAACGTATATATATGGAATTTAGAAAGATGGTAACGATAACTCTGTATACGAGACAGCAAAAGAGACACAGATGTATAGAACAGTCTTTTGGACTCTGTGGGAGAGGGAGAGGGTGGGATGATTTGGGAGAATAGCATTGAAACATGTATAATATCATATATGAAACGAGTCGCCAGTCCAGGTTAGATGCACGATACTGGATGGTTGGGGCTGGTGCACTGGGACGACCCAGAGGGATGGTATGGGGAGAGAAGTGGGAGGAGGGTTCAGGATGGGGAACACATGTATATCTGTGGCGGATTCATTTTGATATATGGCAAAACCAATACAATATTGTAAAGTTAAAAAATAAAATTAAAAAAAAGGAAAGAGAAAAAAAATCTATGAGAATCTAAATAAACTATCATTTCAGTTCAGTTGCTCAGTCATATCCGACTCTTTGCGACCCCATGGACTGCAGCATGCCAGGCTTCCCTGTCCATCACCAACTCCCAGAGCTTACCCAAACTCATGTCCATTGAGTGGGTAATGCCATCCAACCATCTCATCCTCTGTCATCCCCTTCTCCTCCTGCCTTCAATCTTTCCCAGCATCAGGGTCTTTTCCAAGGAGTCAGTTCTTCACATCAGGTGGCCAAAGAATAAACTATAGACATTAATTAATAATGAAGTGTCAATATCAGCTCATTAATTACGATAAGAGTACAGTACTCATAAATATTAATAAGAGAAGGAGTATGGAGAATATATGGGAACTCTCTGTGCTATCCTCGCAATTCTTCTATAAATCTAAAACTGTCCTAAAACTAAAGTTTGTTTTAAAAAAAAAAAAAAAAAGTTTTAAAAGATTGGTGTTGATACTTTTGTAAAGCAAGTGAAAGTGAAGTAAAGTCGCTCAGCCATATCAGACTCTTTGCAACCCCATGGACTGTAGCCTGCCAGGCTCCTCAGTCCATGGAATTTTCCAGGCAAAAATACTGGAGTGGGTTGCCATTTCCTTCTTCGGGGATCTGCCCAATCGAACCCGGGTCTCCCACATTGCAGGCAGACGCTTTACCATCTGAGCCACCTTTGTAAAGCAAGACAGCGTTTTAATATGGATAAATACCTATGCATTTACTTGTTCTGAAATGTCAGATTTTAGCATGGTCATCTTTTAAAAAGGAGAACACCTTATATTATGTCAATATTTCTTCTCTATCATTGGAACAGAAAATCTAAAAACTAAACAGACTGATTTATGAACTTTTAAACTACAAAAAGGCTGCTGTATTCTTTATCTCTTCATAAAATTATAGTACTTATACTTCAGAGTTAGTATGTGGGAAATCATAAGTGTATAACAGAGGAAAGAAGTGCATAATTAAGTGTCTATGTATTAAAACTTTGGTCAAAAGTAGGCCAATAGAATAGTAGATCAGGAACAGCTAGGAAGGGATACATGTGTGATACATACTTATGACAGAAAATCTTTAGGATTGGCTAATTGATAAAATTACAAACATAAAACATTAAAATGTTTTACTGATACATGACCTGCCAATTCCACTCTATAGTATCCACGGAAATGTGTACATATGTTAACTGAAAGTCATTACTAGAATATTCACAGCAACATTCTACATAACAGCACCAACAGAATACACTACCCAAGTGTTCACCAACTGAAGTGTTAAAAGGAATTGTGATATGCTTACACAATGGAATATGGTATAGCCATGATAACGTTAATAAATGATCCATGACTAAGAGCAATATTGAGGAATCTCACAAGCATAACACTGAGCCAAACAAACCAGACATGAAAGAATATATATTATGTGATTCATTTCACATAAAGTAGAGAAATACAGACACCTTATTTATTATCTAGAGAGAAGGGGGAACTAAAGAGACCTCTGGGTGCTTGTAAGAGTCTCTTCCTTGATCTAGGCATGTTTGGTTTGTCAACACTGATGAGTTGTACACTGATAATGTGTAGTTTCCTGGTGGTACTTTATATTCTAATTAAAAATTCCAAGGACTTCTCTGGTGGTCCAGTGGTTAAGACTTTGCCTTCCAATCCAGGGGGTGCTGGTTTGATCTCTGGTTGGGGAGCTAAGATCACACATACGTTGTGGCCAAAAAAACAAAAATATAAAACAGAAGCAACATTGTAACAAATTCAATAAAAACTTTAAAAATGGTTCACATCAATAAAAAAATTTAATTTCAAAAATTTTACTTGAAATTACTTTGGCCTTGAACCCCATCTTTAAAAATTTTCATAATATCAAGCAAACTCTACTGCATACGTCTCAGTACATCAGATGACAAAGTTTCAGAATTTAGCTTGTAAAGGTTCAAGATCCTGTAGAAGAAGAAGATACCATGTACTTTAGACTATTTCCATAAACTCCTAAATCAAAAGATTCATTCTTTTAGAAGAAGAAGATACCATGTACTTTAGATTATTTTCATAAACTCCTAAAAGATTAATTCTTTTAGATCAATGAATGAGAAAGAAAACTGTGAAACCAGTCTGTTGACTGAGCTGAAAATATTTGTTCTAGATTCTTCATACCCTGAACACTCTTTGGAAGGACTGACAATGAAGCTGAAGCTCCAATACTTGGCCACCTGATGAGAAAACCTCGCTCATTGGAAAAGACTCTGATGCTGGAAAAGATTAAAAGCAGAAGGAGAAAAGGGCAACAGAGGATGAGATGGGTGGATGGAATCACTGATTCAATGGACATGAACTTGGGTAAACTCCTGGAGATGGTGAGAAACAGGGAAGTCTAGAGTGCTGCAGCCCATGGGGTCACTAAGAGTTAGATATGACTTGGCAACTGAAAGACAGCAACATACTCCTCATGTGATTCCATTTCTGTTTATTCATCACTAATAACTAAGGATCCTCAAGACAGACTCCAGACTCCTTAGTCATCAAGCCAATGAGAATCACACTGAGAGACCATCTCCCAGGTAATCAGCAGGGTCTAGAGGCTAGCTGAAATCCCCATAACTGAATCCCTAAAACCCAACATTTGTTTGTGTTTCATCCATCTGTACAAATTCTTTATATTTGGGTTTTGCCACTCTTCCTAGTTTGTGTTCCAAATACCTCTGGTTACCAGCGTACTGAACCCTAGCCAGTTTGGCCAGAATCCTAAAAGCCTAGCCCGCTCTCTCTGCTTTGGGAGTTAGGTCCTGTCCTAGTCCTATTGGATATTGGCTGAGGTGTATTTAAAACTGTTTGAGTCCCCTTTGGACCCAAGAGAGTACCACCAGCCTAATTATAAGGGTATCGTTTGCTGCTAGGTACCCACTAACCGGGCAATGTCTTTTATGCTGTAACTTTGCTTGCTGACCTCCCTTTTTGAACATCAGCCCTAAGCCAGGCCATTTTTCAGAATGGTTTATTCCCCTTTTCCTGATATGCCATCATTGTGTTCCAGGAGCCATAGGCAAAGCTCCTGCAAAATATGGTATTGTGAATAAAGCTCCTAGTCACTGCCTTCTTGGCTACAGAGTCAACTAAATAAAAATGTACCAGTTTACACTATTTTGATTCTTAGTAACCTAAAGGCATGGAAAATTCTCTAAATAAAAAGGCATTTAGGCCTGGCAAAGCCTGGAAAAGGCAGACAATGATTGCAGTTCTACATTTCAACTCATTTTCCATAAACATGTATAATCATTACAAGGTTAAAATTGAAGTTCACTTGTGCTTCAAACTATAGAAATCACTTTGTATCAAATGTCAACCAAATCTGCAAGCTATTTTCATGTAAGAAAGAAAAACATACTTTGACATTTCACACCAAAAATATGCTTTCTGGGCACGTTTGAATCAAAATAAAATTATCCACCTTAACAATTCAATCTAAAAGTAAATTAGGATAGTTACATAACCTAATTTGAAAAGACTATAAAATTTTAAAGCAAAATTTTAAATGGCAGAATTCCTAAAAGATATATCAATGTGAGCACCTGGAATCACAATTACCTTTCAAATGACTTTATTACAATAAAGTCAAGCTTAACAATTCGACTAGACTATTTCCCTGGAATAATCATTTTTCACTGTTTTGTGGCTGCCCAATTATTCAAATCTCCTTATAGTGTGTTCACTGGCTCCTGTTGATCTGAAGTCTCTACTGCATCATGGTCTACGTGGCCTGACAATCTGAAAGATGAGCAAATCCACTTATCGTGAGACGATAAAAGGCACTCTTCACAGGTTAGGCAAGATAATAGTCCATAAAGAGGTTGATGCAGGAACAGATAAAGATTTACAAGTTGGGAAAAACTCCAGATAATTTCAAAATGAATACATGACCAATGATTAAGAGAACCAAGCTACTTCAAGGCTACTTCTGGGTATAAGTTGCTGTAGGATTGAATAAATAGTTGCATTTCTAAAACTTGGTACCTGAACATAGACAATAGATTTTGGCACAATGAGATGCTATCAGCAAGTTCTATAATTATAGGATAACTTTGCCAAGTTATTGTCCTAGTCAGGCTGCTATAAAGTGAGAAGTAAAGTAGTGTTAGTCACTCAGTTGTGTTTGACTCTGCAACTCCATGAATTGTAGCCCACCAGGCTTCTCTGTCCATGGGATTCTCCAGGCAAGAACACTGGAGTGAATAGCCATTCCCTTCTCCAAGGAATCTTCCTGACCCACAGATCAAACCCGGGTCTCCTGCGTTACAGGCAGATTCTTTACTGTCTGAGCCATCTGGGAAGCCCAGGGTACCAAAGATGGCTTTAACAACAACTTTAAGTTTTCTTTTATTGAAGTATAGTTGATTTACAATGCTGTATTAGCTTTGGATACAGAGAAAAGTGATCCAGTGATTTATATATCACTGAATATATATATAATATCCTATATTTTGTTATAAATTATATGGGGAAAGAATCTACATATAAATAATGCATATATATATATATTCTATTTTTCAGATTCGTTTGTAATATAGGTTATTACAAAATATTGAGTGTAGTTCCCTGGACTATACAGCAGGTCCCTGTTGTTTATCTGTTTTATAGATGTGCTGTGCTGTGCTCAGTTGCTTCAGTTCTCACCAGGTTCCTCTATCCATGGGATTGTCCTAGCAAGAATGCTGGAGTGAGCTGGCATGCCCAGCTCCAGGCGGTCTTCCTGACTCAGAGATCAACCCTGTGTCTGCTGCACTGCAGGTGGATTCTTCACCACTGAGCCACCAGGGAAGCCCATATTTATATAGAGCAGTGTGTATATAGGAGAAGGCAATGGCACCCCACTCCAGGACTCTTGCCTGGCAAATCCCATGAACGGAGGATCCTGGTAGGCTGCAGTCCATGAGGTCATACAGAGTTGGACACGACTGAAGTGACTTAGCAGCAGCAGCAGCAGCAGCAGTGTGTATATATGTTCCTCCCAAATTCTAATTTATTCCTCCCCACCCTCATCTTTCCCCTTCGGTAACCATAAGTTTGTTTTCTATGCCTGTAGGTCTTAAACAGCAATATTTATTTCTCACAGCTCTGGAGAATGGGAAATTCAAGATCAAGGCACTGGTCTAGGGTCTGGTTGAGAGTACTCTTCCTGGTTTGCAAACGACTGGCTTCTCATTGTATCCTCACATGGCAGAGAGAGACAGAGAGACAAACGAAGCAAGTTCTCTCCTGTCCCTTTTCATGAGAGCACTAATTCCCTTCGTGAGGGCTCCACTCTCAGGACCTAATTACCTACCAAAGGCCCCAGCTCCTGTCATCCCTTTGGGAATTAAATTTTTCAAAATATAAATTTTGAAGAGACACAAACACTCCATCCATAACAGATCTCTTTCCCAGAGCATAAAATTGGAAAAAAGAAAATTTCCCAGTGAGCGAACATGATCTCTCTTGACAAAAATTTAGAGAAAACTGCATGACTCTGTCAAAATTGCAAATATTTACTGTGAGCACACTGGACAATATATATCTGGACCATTCTGTTTAACAGAAAAACTTAACAATAACAGGTATCTGCTCTAAACTCTCTTTTTCAAAATTTGCTACTAACCAATGTCTACTCAAGGCTATGGTTTTTTCCTGTGGTCATGTATGGATGTGAGAGTTGGACTGTGAAGAAGGCTGAGCACTGAAGAATTGATGTTTTTGAACTGTGGTGTTGGAGAAGACTCTTGCGAGTCCCTTGGACTGCAAGGAGATCCAACCAGTGCATTCTGAAGGAGATCAGCCCTGGGATTTCTTTGGAAGGAATGATGCTAAAGCTGAAACTCCAATACTTTGGCCACCTCATGCAAAGAGTTGACTCATTGCAAAAGACTCTGATGCTGGGAGGGATTGGGGGCAGGAGGAGAAGGGGACGACAGAGGATGAGCTGGCTGGATGGCATCACTGACTCGATGGACGTGAGTCTGAGTGAACTCCGGGAGTTGGTGATAGACAGGGAGGCCTGGCGTGCTGCAATTCATGGGGTCGCAAAGAGTCGGACGTGACTGAGCAACTGAACTGAACTGAATCTTAATGATGGTTTGGCTTAATTTTAAAACATAAGATATAAATTTTCTTCAGAAATTTTCTAAATTTTCATCTTACAAATGGGCCCTAAACTGAGTTTATCAGGAGAAAGAGGAGAGGGTAAAAATTATTTCCCACCACCAGAAAAAAATTTATTTTCAGGTCTGTGGACAAGTATTGTTTCCCTTGCTTTCAGTTATCTCTAATTACCAGTTGTAAAATAGATCAAAGGCAGGTCTCCATACAATCAGACGATCCCATGAGTTTCCAGCATGGCATTAAAAAGATATCTGGTGCTCTCTTTTCTTATTCCAAAGTTAAATTATCCCTTACGTGGATAACCAAGAGAATATGGCGTTCTGGAATTCAAGAAAAAAAAAATATTTCAATACAAAGTGAATACAGGGAAATAAGGACATAGATGTATCTTTTGATTTGGTAACATGGAAGTCATGAAACAACAATTTCAGAGGGGAATGGAGATGGAAACCAGACCACTGGAAAGTGAATGAGAAGTTGAGAAGTTGAGACTGGAAGTGTAAACAAAGTCTTGGAAGGTTGTGTTTTTTGTTATTGTTGTTTGCTTGTTGATCCTCCTAAAGTAAACCCTGAAATGTGGTGGAATCTGGAAGCACACTTGCGATGAAATTAATTTTTTGCTTTTTTGATCATACAGAAAGATTATGTTTGTATTTCTGAATGCTTGGTTCAGGATGGGGAACACATGAGAAATAAAGGAATAAAAAATTAAAAAAAAAAAAAAAAAATATCCAAAATGAGGGAACAACTGCTAAAGTAGGAGAGGAAAATAAATATAAATTAAAACTGCCTTTGAAAGCAAAATTTGTAAGAATCGGTGTAGAAGGGTATATACAACAGTAATCTAGTCAAGTATAGTACAAAATGGATAGTGTGTGGAATCTACTGCCCCCAACGCACAGACTGGTAAAAGAATCCCCCTGCTATGTAATTTGAATTCTAAGATTCTTTTCCAATATTTGATCCAATTACCAAGTATCCTAAGAGCCAGTTCTCCCATTAGCAGGACATTCCATTCCTACACCACCCTCCCTCCATGTCTTAAGCCCTGCATTTTATCTTCCTTTCCATTTCTAGCATCAAGATTGCAATCAAATTCTTGTTCTAGAGCCATCTACCAATTGCCAGCCCTATGTCTGCTTAAATAAATGTTAAATCTCTTTGATTCACTTTAAACTTCTGACTCATGGTGATCATTTCCTGTTTGTCCTTTACCTCTCGAAGGATATCCCACATTCAAATTTTTCTCGGCCCCAAAGTCTTCATGACTCCCTGCACAGAATCACTGGCCTCTGATGCTGCTCCTGTGTTGCTGTCTATGTTGGGTATGTAATCTTCCTAAGGGTCACAATTGATTCTGTCCTGAGATTTCTTTACCAGATGATTGTGGCAAGCAGCTTAAATGAGGTCTTATATTCTAACTAAATTATAGAGGCTCAGGAACAGTAGTGGGCTTCCCAAGTCACTAAGTGGGTAAAAAATCCACCTTGCAATGCAGGAGATGCAGGTCTGATCTCTGGTCAGCAAGATCCCCTGGAGGAGGGCATGGTAACCCACTCTAGTATTCTTGTCTGGAGAATTCCATTAACAGAGGAGCCTGGTGAGCTACAGTCCATAGGGTCGCAAAGAATCAGACACAACTGAAGCAACTGAGCACACACTCAGGCACAGTATAGTCAAAGTACAGAATACAGTCAAAGTGTGTCTTTCTTATTTAGAAAATTTACACAGGAAAAAGATAAGGCCTTATGTTGTATTAAATCTTACAAACATGGTTTTAGAGACATCATGTTTATCAGATGTTAGACTGGGTATATGAGAGAGAACCTTACTAGGCATTTCTAGATATTATTAGGTTTTGAAACAATTGGTAGCAAATTTTTTCCTCCTGTCTCTGAAGACAGCGGTCCTAACAATTTTTAGAAGCAATTAATATAAATGACATAGTACAGCATCTTGCCAAATCATCAAAAATAGCCAATTTTTATATAAACTGTCTTTTCTCATTAGAAAAGAAATTTATATATATGAGAAGGAAATGGCAACCCACTCCAGGATTCTTGCCTGGAGAATCCCATGGACAGAGGAGCCTGGCAGGCTACAGTTCATGGGGTCACAAGAGTTGGACACGACTTAGTGACTAAATCACCATATATATATATATATATATATATATATGTGTGTGTATATATCCTATGATTACCATGAACTTAGTATTCAGCTTCTTAAAATCTATATAAAATTTTGAATGTCTATGCATAATTTTAAAAATCATAATTCTAGTTGATGAGTTTGAACCAGATAATATAAACAACTGGGGTATATCATATATATTCTAAATCCTTACTTACATAAGTCAGTATACTTTGTACAGAAGAAAAAAGATCATTGGTTAATTTTGTGATTTGGCTCACTGAAACTCTTTAAAAGAGCTTGTGATGCACTTTATCTTTCCAAAAGTTATTTACCTTTCCCCATGGCAACAATAAGCCAGTGTTATAAAGTCTGTATTAAAATATTATTATTTCTAGGATAGGTTAGATGAGCAAATAAAGAGGATGTGGTACATATAGACAACAGAATACTGCTGCTGCTGCTGCTAAGTCGCTTCAGTCGTGTCTGACTCTGTGCGACCCATAGACGGCAGCCCACCAGGCTCCTCGTCACTGGGATTTTCCAGGCAAGAACACTGGAGTGGGTTGCCATTTCCTTCTCCGCAATGGAATACTACTCAGGCATAAAAAGGAATGAAATTGAGTCATTTGTAGAGATGTAGATGGACCTATAGTCTGTCACACAGAATGAAGTAAGTAAGCAAAACAAATATTGTATATTAAGGTATACACATGGAATCTTAAAAAATGGCACAGATGAACTTATTTGCAGGGTGGAAACAGAGATGAAGATGTAGACAGCAGTCACGCGGACATGGGGTGACAGCAGGGAGTGGGATGAATTGGGAAATCGAGGTTGACATACATGTACTGCCATTAGTGAAATAGATAGCTATATATAGCTATATATAGTGTATATATAATATATACAGAGTATATATTATATATAGAGTATATATAATAGTATATATATATATATATAGAGAGAGAGAGAGAGAGACAGAGCTATACTATGTATATAGTATAGCTATATATATAGATATATATATATCTCCCTGTGCTGTATAGTACAGGGAGCTCAGCTCAGTGCTCTGTAGGGACCGAGGTAGATGGGAGGATAGGCACAGACTGGTAGGGGTGGGAGAATGGTCCAAGAGGGAGATGATACATGCATATTTTAGCTGACTCACTTCGTTGTATAGCAGAAACTAACAAAACATTGCAAAGCAATTATATTCCAATTATTTTTTTTAAGGATATTTAAAACTAGTCTTGAACACCACCACCATTGTGGAGATCTCAGGCCATAAAGTATCTCTGACCTTCATCTTTATGTTTGAAATAAAGATAAGAAGTCATTACCCATAAGATGAAGGGATTAAATATTTATAAATAGTCCATTGACTGGCATACACTAGATGGTGGATAAATGTTGGTTCCTTCTCTTATTCAAATTGAGAAAACGGATGCAAAGAAGATGCAATAAAGTACTCAGCATCTAGAAAACAATTAACTAAAGAAAAAGTATCCAAATCAAGCTCCTTTGTTTTCACTTAAAATGTCAACAGATTAATCACTGGAACATGAGAAGTCTAGTCAAGCAGTGAGTTATGGTTTCTAAATATTAGCACAGTTAGTTACACACAATAATAACAGCTCCTTGTTAAGAACCTCAGCCCACCCTTAACCCCAGTTAGCCCTCCAGAAATAGAAACTATCTGGGGACCAGACATAGACAGATTGATGTTTGTCCACAGCCAGCGATGGAGAACTCTGTGATGGTAGGTCAGTAGCGCCATCTATGTGTGAGAAGGATAACATATGCTTCCTGGTGATCTTTTTCAATGTAATGACTGGGTGTTTGGTAATACAGAAAGGAAACAGAGCTCAGGTTCTGAGCCATCCAGCTTTTGCGAAGGCCCTGATGGGACTTTTTAACGTCAATTTTCTAAGCCAGTTGTTTATGTTAGAGATAAGAATCGTTAGATTAAGCAGGCAGATCAAGTTGTTGAAAAGACCTGCAGCATGCTGAATTAACATTTTAATGAATTAAAGAGCAAAAATCTTTGGACATTGGTTGGTATCTACAGATATTCATGCTTTACCTAAACATATTAGTAAACATTCTTACATAAATACTTAGTATTTCTAAATATTTTCAACTTATAGAAAAGAGCTTTAATATCCATTACCTTTTGAGCCTGACCAAAGCAAGGAATCATGAAAAAAGACTAATCCATATACTTCCTGCTGCTGCTAAGTCGCTTCAGTCGTGTCCGACTCTGTGCGACCCCTTAGACAGAAGCCCACCAGGCTCCCCCGTCCCTGGGATTCTCTAGGCAAGAACACTGGAGTGGGTTGCCATTTCCTTCTCCAATGCATGAAAGTGATAAGTGAAAGGGAAGTCGCTCAGTTGTGTCCGACTCTTCGCGATCCCATGGACTGCAGCCCACCAGGCTCCTCCGTCCATGGGATTTTCCAGGCAAGAGTACTGGAGTGGGGTGCCATTGCCTTCTCCGATATACTTTCTACTTTGTGTGAAAACAAAACTTCTAATTATACTTATTTTAAATTAAAATAGATCAAAAATACTAAGATGCTTTTCCATTTACAGAATTTAATAATTCATATTGTTCAAAATTAAATTATGTTTAACATTTTCTGCTAGGAAAATAAGTAAATTTTAGGATTTTCTGACAATTATCTATGTTAATTTGATCTTGATAATTAAATATTTTTTCAGAAAGAAATATTTCAGGAAATAAATGTATTGAAAATTTGTGTTAAATTTATCTCATTTGATCATTTTCAAGCATTAATTTTTAGTATAAACACAATAAAAAAGTGTTCACCTTAAATATCCTAGTTTGTAATACACTGATGTCTCAGAGAGAAACACTTACTCCACTAAATTTAAGACTGAAATAGTTTGAGAATCCACCATTAGCCAATTGGGAAGGAGAGAGGAAAGAAATCACCTCCAGGAGGTGGGGTTTTACATTCAATCTCCCTGCTTTATAACTTCCTTCAATTAGCACACATCTTAAGTCGTTTGACATTTCCTTGAACATCTGGTAAAACCTGAGATCTTCCCAATTTCATATCGGTAGAACTGATACAATATATTTAATTGAGCAATACATATTGAACAATATATTTAAATTGCCAGAATTTAAAGGAAAGGAAAAAAATGATCATTTAAATAATTTGAGCAAAGATTTTTGTGTTCCTTTAAACAACATGCGGGTCTCCCATGACAAAACCTTTCTTAGCTTGCAAGTGGAATGATAATTTTGTTTTCTTTTTTTTCACCAGTGCATTTAAATAGAAAAGATGGGAGGGTGAAAAATGGTAGAGTGAAGAGACTAGCTATTATTTAGTTTCTACTCTTTTTCAGGCACTTTACACATAGTATCTCATTTAATCCTCCCAGCAGTCTTTTAAGAAAGTATTAACATTTCCATTTTACATGTGAAGAAACTGGTTCAAGAGGCATTCAGTGGCTTACAGTTAGTAAATTGCAGTCTCAAGATGTGCCTTCCAGTTTCCCTAACTCAAATAAGTATGTTCAGGGAATTCCCTGGTGGTCCAGTGGTTAAGACTCTGTACTTCCCCTGCAGGGGACACAGGTTCAATCCCTAGTCTGGGAGCTAAAGATCCCAAATGCCATGTGATGTGGCCAAAAAAAATAAAAATAAAAAATATGTATGCTCACCCCATTACCCTACACAGCATACCTATAAGAGCAAAAATTAATATTAAAACACCCACACTAATTTTAAAAGCCAGCACAAACGTGTAAATTATGTATCATTCTTTTTTAAAAAGGGGGTTCAAATAACAGTAAGAATTAACCTGTTATGTTAAAACGGTAGTTTTCCTTGGGAGGTAGAAACTATAAGGGGGTACAATGAGGTCTTCTGAGGTATAGATAATATATTGTTTTTATTCTGTGTTTTAATTATACATAAGTGTTTATGATATTTCACCAAGTTGTACATTTGTGGTTTACGTACTTTCTCTTTGAAAAAAATTTAAATACTCATTTTTCAGTTGGATGAGATATCTATTTCATGACATTTAGGCTTGAATTGATTCCAACCAAATGCTTCTCTTTAGCTTATATGAAGTCCAAACGTCTTGGATTTGAAGAGCTAGGCAGAATATCTTTCCAAAATGATTTTCATCTTAAGCATCTATATTTCTTTTTCTGATCTTATTGAATCCACAGGGGTCAGAGGTAAAGACTTAAAAATAAAAATGTGAACAATTTATATACCGCCAGTCACTTCAAAGGTGACTCAGATCAAGAACTGGCTCCTGTCTTGAAGATGATTTTTTTTTTTTTCCTCTTGCTGTATCAGGCTGCTTGGCCTAAGCATACCTAGAATATACACCATAGTACTGACTTTTATTTTTATATTTAATACAAATGCTGTAACAAGAAGAAAGCATTTGCAATAAATTTAACTCTAGAAATGTCCCTGTTCATTACTTACTTCTGGACTAGATTGGTCCTATAACCTAAAGTCTTTGCATGAGTAGCAGTTTTTAAAAGAGACTATTTATAACCTTGATATTGAAAGGAAATAAGGAAGAAAAGAGGGAAGGAAGGAAACAAGAAAAGAAGTTTAAAGTGATTTCTAATTTTAGACATGAATTCTGAAGTTTCTTGATATGTTATGGAAATTTTTTCTTCTGTTCATATTTTAGAGATAACCCTTATAAAATTACAAATTTATAAGTCAGAAAATACTATGAAGTGTTTTACAAATATTTCAATAAGACAACTTGAGAACGATTTTACTCTTGGCCAAAAGGTCAAGAAGAGATGAGAATGATTTTTAAAAGTAGGTGGCATTACCAGATCTTACCAGAAATATTTCATTTGAATCCTAACCAAGCTTTTACACCTTATTTCTGGGCTACATGAAAGAGAGCACAGAGATGAACAAAGTAAATGACACTCCTTTCACTGAACAATCAGAGCAAATATAAAAGGTAGGATATTTCACAGGACAACTGATTCACTCCACACAACAAATTCAGGATCATAAGTAAAGATATCACTGGAGAGTCCAAGAGATTTAGGGGATACTATCAATGTGTTGTATAGCACTGGGTAGTATCCTGATTTGCAAAGAACTTTCCTGGTGGCTAAGAGGGTAAAGAATCTGCCTGCAATGTGGGAGACCTGGGTTCAATCCCTGGGTTGGGAAGATACCCTGAAGAAGGGAATGGCTGCCCACTCCAGTATTCTGGCCTGTAGAATTCCATGGACAGAGGAGCCTGGCAGGCTGCAGTCCTTAGGGTCACAAAGAGTTGGACATGACTGAGCGACCTTCACTTCACTTCTGTTAAGAACATTTAAGAGACCAATCAGGGAATAGTACGATGCCTGCCAATAACTAGCCAGTGATACAAAAGGCAATAGAAATCATCATATTTTTATCAACTTTTGTGCATATTAGAGTTCCTTGCACTTTTTTTTTTTTTCCAGTACCAGTGCCCTGGACTCTGCCCCGGACCAACTAAGTCAGATTTGTGGAGTGGTGTGGAGAAGACTAAAGCAGTTGAAGGATTTTTAAACCACCTCTAGGTGACTCTAATATGCAGCCAAATTTGGAAACTACTAATTGGCAGAGTACTTTTCAAAGTTAGAAGAGGTTGGTAAGACTTTGGGTTGAATTTCAAGGTAAATTGTTTAACTTCCCGCAAGAGGTATTCAGTATAAGTGTAATATTTCAGTTATGATGACTGAGAATCAGTGAAACCTGTGGATGTAAAGACAGAGATTTGCTTTTTTTCATTTAAAATTTTCTGTATCTGAAATTAACTCTTAAGACTCCATTTTAGTTGGTAGCAAAAATGTTGAATAAACTAATCAATACCACCTAGAGACTTTGAGGTAAATTCAGGTCCACCCAGTGGTTTGAAAAGCCAGCTCAAAGTTCCTTTCTTGATCACCTTGCTGAGCATGTGCACTATATTAACTTTTCTCCTTCCTCTAGTCCTGCCCCTACTGGTCATTTTCACATAGAGGGAAGGGTGGGGAAGAGTCCCTTAAGAAACTGAGCATGCATTCATTGCGAGGATATCATCGCTGACTATGCTGTCCCTTCCCAAGTCTACTTCAGGTCCGACTTCTAGAACACTTATAGCCAATATTCTCAGTGGGGGTGATACTTAATGCTGGCTCTATCATGCGGCACATTGGTTTATGCATGAGTGTCCATCTAGCCTCTACACTGATTCTTAGCGTGAGTAATTTCCTGAAGCCCAGCTCTGAATCAGGTAGACCCTAGCTGGGGGTGGTCCATACCTCAAATCTCTTAAAGGATCAGTCCTTCCTTACCACGTATGCCTCTCCTTCCCTGATGGCTCAGTGGTGAAGAAGCCACCTGCAATGCAGGAGACACAGATTCAATCCCTGGGTCAGGAAGACCCCCTGGAGGAGGAAATGGCAACCCACTCCAGGATTCTTGGCTGGAAAATTCCATGGACAGAGGAGCCTGGAGGGCTACAGTCCATGGGTTCACAAACAGTCAGATACGACTGAGTACATGCCACATCTACACCCGCAGGAGTGAAACATTTTAACATTTCTGACCTGTATGCCAGGCAAGGTGCTTGCTTGCATTCCCTTTCATTACCCTTTCATTGGGCCATTCTGTTACTTCTCTTGTTTTCTTCAAGCCTTCATAGGGTAAAAAAAAACTGACAGATTTTCATATATTGGAAATCTAAGCAAAAGAAGGTATGGCACACATCTACTCTCTCGAACTCCCCCCAAAATTAATTTATGGGAAAAATGTAATTGTTTTTTTCTGCTTCAGAATTATTTGGGTAACAGAAAACCTCATTGTCTTCACTTCAGTTTGTTGACCCTTCCCTGACCCCTCACCTCCTCCAAAAAGCAAAAAGCAGCACTGAGACAGGTAGGGTAACCACTGCCCCAGTTTGCCCAGGACTCAGTTTTACTATCGAAATCCCAACCTTAGGCAAACTGGAATGGTTGACTACAACCCACGGCACAGATCTGAGAGGATCAGCCAACCTATCAGATTTTCTTACTTTAATATTATTTTGAAATCTTCTCCACCCATCATACAGAGGCCTTTTCCTCTCAGAAGTCAACAATATTCCAGATTTGAATTCTTGATGAATCTCCTGTCAAATGGAAACAGCATATCTCTATTTTGAACTGTGGGAGGGGTTGTTGCAGAAGAGCTTATATACTATATGACTTCTCAAAGTAGTCGTCTATCACAGATCAATACTTCATATATTATGCTAAGAATATACTTTGATGGGCTTCTCAGATGGCTTGGTGGTAAAGCATCCACCTGCCACTGCAGGAGACACAGGAGACACTGGTTTGATCCCTGTATTGGGAAGATCCCCTGGAGAAGGAAATGGTTATCCACTCCAGTATTCTTGCCTGGGAAATTCCATGGACAGAGGAGCCTGGCAGACTTCAGTCCATGGGGTCTCAGAGAGCTGGACATGACTTAGCAACTGAGTATACTTTGATAGCCTTCCAAATAACATAATAATCCTCAGAAATAATTAATCTGGTATGGATTATGAAAGAAGATATAGGCTATGGCACTAGCAAAGTTACTTTTTGAGAATGAATAAATGTATATTAATGCAGATTTACAATAAAATTGTGCATATATGTAATATAAGGATTCTATAATGAAGGTATATCTTAAAGTCCATAATGTCTAAAAAGCTAAGAAATTCCTTATTATTGTTATTGATTTAGTCAAAGCAGTATGGAAAAGCCACCATCCATCCACAAAGTTCCTCAGCCACATTCAGGACATGAACAAACAGACCAAACAAGAACAGAAGAATGAGAATCCAGATAAACATGAATGACCTTTCAGCTGTCACTGAGTACACAAGGTTACAAGCTTAGAGAAATTAACTAGAAAGGTGGACGCAGATCCTGCAGATGGAAGGCAACTCAGAGTCAGGTGGTATGAGAAGCACTGGTTTCAGAAGTATTGTGTGTATTATGGAACCAGTCCTGATTCTAAAGGTAAATTCTACCTTTAATTTATGCAGAGGCAGGAACGTCAAAACACAGGGAATAGCAGTGAAAAGGCAGGTAAGCTGACACCTTGCTAATAAACCCTTGCTCTGAATAGATTTTCAAGGTTCAGAGAAGACTAGTGCAATGGGAACGTACCACGCTGCCAATATCAGTCTGAAGATCTCCCATTATAATTGTACTCATGCAAATGTTTATTATGCTTCAGTAAATTGAATAAACAGTATTCTGATTTACACACCATTTATTCTCTATGCAATATCAGAATTTTTAGAAAAACAAATTCTTATCTTTTTATTGCAGTGTACTTTTCAAAAACTCCACAGCTGTTTGTGCCGCTTTAACTAAGGTTTTATTATGAAATAGATTGATCAGAGGTAAGTACTTCAGAATAAATGTCAGGATGTAATATAAGAAATGCTTTATTTGCTAATAATTAATGTTTGTCATTTTAGACAAAACAAATACTAATATATATGAGCCAAAGATATAAACAAAGTCCACAGAAGAAATTACAAGGAAATACAACGTGTACCTTGGATTCAGCACAGATGGCATTTTCATCTTACTGATTCACAAAGACTAAAGAAAATTGAACTTCCTTGTCAGTGATTTTTTTTTCTTTGTTGGGAAAACTTCTATCATAAAAAGACAGGGCTTTATTTTATTTATTCTTCTTAATAATTTTTCAAGAGTTCAATACAGATTGAAAAAAACCCATTCACCTCCGTCCACACTCGAAATCTTTATTAATAGCTTGTGAGTCAAAATGTTCTTAATGAGGGGGAAGAATCATAATTATTGAGAAAATTATTAAGACAATGATATGACTGAGTAATACTCCATTGTGTATATGTACCACAGCTTTCTTATTAAAAAGAATACATTTGAATCAGTTCTAATGAGGTGGTTGAAACTGGAGCCGATTATACAGAGTAAAGTAAGCCAGAAAGAAAAACACCAATACAGTATACTAACGCATATATATGGAATTTAGAAAGATGGTAATGATAACCCTGTATGTGAGACAGCAAAAGAGACACAGATGTATAGAACAGTCTTTTGGACTCTGTGGGAGAGGGAGGGGGCGATGATTTGGGAGAATGGCATTGAAACATGTATAATATCATATAAGAAACGAATCACCAGTCCAGGTTTGATGCAGGATACAGGATGCTTGGGGCTGGTGCACTGGGATGACCCAGAGGGATGGTATGGGGAGGGAGGGGGGAGGGGGGTTCAGGATTGGGAACACATGTACACCCGTGGTGGATTCATGTTGACGTATGGCAAAACCAATACAATATTGTAAAGTAATTAGCCTCTAATTAAAATAAATAAATTAAAAAAAAAGAAAATTATATGATTCTAGTACATTAGAAACTATGGATTCATTTTGATATTTGGCAAAACTAATACAATATTGTAAAGTTTAAAAATAAAATAAAAAAAAGAAACTATGGAGAGAGAAAATTTCATCTCAATGCTTTCTCTAGTAACAGAGTTCAGCCTAGGTGCGTGGAAGGTGTCCAATAAAATATTTGCTTGTTTAATTTGTTTATGCTATCTTGGAGAAGTGTCACACCACAATAATGCTAAACCATGCATTTCATTACACCACTAACACAGTGTGAATGCTTATGCTTCAAATTCTACTTATATCCTTTAAATTATATGGGCTCAGGAGGGACTAAAATCCTATAATTTGATCCTCATAAAGATTTATTTTTTCTTTTCCCTGTTGTCACTTAATTTAGCTCTTTAATCCAGACAAAATAAAACTTGCTGTTACATATTCTTTGTTCTATGTTAAGATTTCTCTCCTGTGTCACTTAGGCTTACAAAATTTCTCAAGTAAATTATTATGAACAATGAAAACCATGTTTTAAAATTAAAGCTTAAACTAATTTGAAAAGTCATACCAAATGTCAGCATACAAAAGGCTGGACATGTAAAGACTATGGAAGTAGGATTCTTCACAAAAAGGCAATAAAAATTCCCTAAAATGGTAGAAGACTTTTGTACAATTAGATCTATTATCCGGAAAGAATTTTGCCCTCATCCCCATATGGTATGTGTTGAGAGACGTTTGCTTCTCTTAAAAAATAAGGATATATTTTCCCATTTTTTCTAATGAGACTGAAATTAGAAAAAAACCTAAAGTCTGTCTATATCAATTGCTTTCTCAAAGTTATTATCAAGTCTTTATTGGGTCGAACACTAAACTTGTGACCTTAAAAGTCCTTCAACTACCTATATATCATATAGAAATAATCCCAGGTGGGATTATGGAATCAACAAGGCTGCCCTGGATATCATTTGGGGAAACAAGCCTTCACCACTTAAAACGATAGTTTTTCTTGTGCTCGTATATAACAGATCAGAATATCAGCAAGTCAAGTTGCTGACTATTTCCATTAAATTTTATAGATATAACAGTCTCCTGAATTTTACCTTACTGCATGTAGTAAAGTCCTGAAGGGAAAAAAAAAAAAAGGATTCACATTTTCAAAATTGTTTCTCTCATTTAAACAACACCCACATGGCAGCAGCGAGTCACTAAATCTTTCACAAAATGCTACCTGATGTTCTTTAAAATACCTAGCAGCATTGGACATTCATTTTGGTTAACCATTATAGTCATTTTTTACATTTTTGTATCCGTTTCCAAAGGGGGAGAAATGTGGCCCTTATATAGACCTAATGCCAAGAAAAATGTAAGCTAGTATTCATTAAAATACCCAGTCTTTGCCAAAGCTAAATTCTGCTCAGAATTGCAAGGGCAACGCCCGTTCACAATGCCTTTGATGCCACAGCAAATTGTTTCAACCATCTTCATGCTATTTAAAGTGTGAAGAAAATACAGACAATCTTCTGGAATGCATTCATTACCTTGAAAGTGCTTGACATGCTGGCCGTGCCCAAATGAATATGATTACAGCTTTTGTCGTACAAAACACTTTTACCTCATTACAGTCTCAAGACAATTTATGTTATAATCTCATTTTCACTTACAATTGCTCCCAAAACTCTCCATTGAGAAACTTTCATACTATAAACACAGACTTAAATTTACCTTTTACATTTTTTAAAAACGGGGAAAAAAAATCTCTCCACCCAGCCGCCAAAAGTTCTTAAGAATATCAGAGATTAGTTATAAGATTTGAAGATTCCAAACTACCATGGGCATTTCAATGATTAGAATCACACCTACAGAGCACAAGGAGGAGCAAAAACCAAAGAAATTCTGAGTTAATCTGTGTTAACATCTGAGTTGTTAGAATGAAATTTGAAATTCATTTGTGAAAGATATTTTAATTATATACAAATGATCTATGCCCTCCTTGTACCATATTACTTGGCACAAATCATGAAGATGATTTTCTTGCCAGAGTAAATGTTCATTAGTAAAGAGAGAACATTCATGATTTAGTAAACTTAAAATGTAAATATTGTAAAAATTTAGAAATATAATATTTACATTAATGGTATTCAAAACTTATTGTAGAGAACCAAGGGGAAAAGGGGGCTGGGATAATTTGGGAGATTGGGATTGACACATACACACTGTCGATACTATGTATAAAATAGGTAAAGAATCTGCCTGACAAGCAGAAGTCCCAGGTACAATCCCTGGGTCATGAAGATCCCCTGGAGAAGGAAATGGCAACCCACACCAGTATTCTTGCCTGGGAAATCCCAGGGACAGAGGAGCCCGGTCCTACAGCCCATGGGGTCTCCAAGAGTCAAACGTGGCTTATCCACTCACCAACAACAACACAAAATAGGTAACTAAAAAGAACATACTGTATACCACAGGGAACTCTACTCAATGCTCTGCGGTGACTAAATGGGCAGGAAATCCAAAAAAGAGGGGATATATGTATACGTATAGCAGATTCACTTTGCTGTACAGGAGAGAATAATACAACATTGAAAGCAACTATACTTCAATAAACAGCTTCACAAAAACTGAGCCATGACTCAAAAATGAGTTCAGAAGATTTCTTATTAATAGAAAAATGTATTACCTTTCCCCATCCTACAGTGATGCTGTCTTCTTCCAGGTAATGAATCTTCTCATATCCTACCAAATAATCCAAAATTGTCATTGTGACCCTGCTCTGGCTCCTACATGCCTGCCCTTACTCAACACCCAGCTGACCTTTCAATGCCTTCACTTGTGCTGTGCATTGGCCCAAATTACCTTTCCTCTGCTCTACACATCCCCCAGCAGCCCGTGAACTTAGACTCTTCTTACAGACTTAACTAGAGCATTACTATCTTCTTTCAAGCCTTTCCACACACCCAGAGAAGGATCCACCACTTTCTCATCTGGGCCATTTAGCATTACAACTATAACATTTCACCACACGTATCAGTTTACAGATTCCATTCATCGGCAAGCCCCAGCAATTCTACTTCTTTTTTTAAATTTATTTTTAATCAGAGGATAGTGGCTTTACCGGAGAAAGCAATGGCACCCCACTCCAGTATTCTTGCCTGGAAAATCCCATGGACGGAGGAGCCTGGTGGGCTGCAGTCCATGGGGTGGTGAAGAGTTGGACATGACTGAGCAACTTCCCTTTCACTTTTCACTTTCATGCATTGGAGAAGGAAATGGCAACCCACTCCAGTGTTCTTGCCTGGAGAATCCCAGGGACGGAGGAGCCTGGTGGGCTGCCGTCTATGGGGTCACACAGGGTCGGACACGACTGAAGCGACTTAGCAGCAGCAGCAGCAGTGGCTTTACAATATTGTGTTGGCTTCTGCCATATGTCAACATGTATCAGCCATAGGCATACCTATGTCCCCTCCCTCTTGTACCTCTCTCGCACCTCCACCCCAACTCACCCCTCCAGGTAGTCACAGAACACTGGGTTTGAGCTCCCTGAGTCATACAGCAAGTTCCCACAGGCTATCTATTCTATATATAGTAACGTATATGTTTCCGTGCTACTCTTTCTATTCGTCCCACTCTCTTCTTTAGCCTCCATGTCCACAAGTTTGTTCTCTATGTCTGTGTCTTCATTGTGCTGTGCTGTGCTTAGTCACTCAGTCATGTCTGACTCTTTGCAACCCCATGGATTGTAGCTGCCCCCTCCCAGGCTCCTCTGTCTGTGAGGATTCTCCAGGCAAGAATACTGGAGTGGGTTTCCATGCCCTCCTCTAGGGGATCTTCCCAACTCAGGGACTGAACCCAGGTCTCCCACATTAGTGGAAAATCCTTTACCATCTGAGCCACTAGATTTCATATACATGCATTAATATACAATATTTGTTTTCCTCTTTCTGACATACTCTACACCGTATAATAGGCTCTAGGTTCATCCACACCATTAGAACTGACTCAAAGGCTTTCCTTTTTATGGATGAGTAATATTCCATTGTATATATAGTGGTTATACTTCTGACATCTATCTTAAATTACCCACTTCTCTTCATCTTCTTTACCACCACTCAACCCAAGCCATGGCATTATTTCTGGTCTTGTTGATCACAATACTCTCCTAACTTACCTTTTTATTTTGCCCTGCACCTTCCACTCCTTTCCAACTCTATGCAGCCTCCAGAATAATTTTTTTTAATGTCATCAGATCAGCAACCTGCTTTAAGTCCTTGAATACGTTCCTACAGCTTTAAGAATCAAACCTAAATTCCTCATGGCCTGCAAAGATGTGTAAGATCTGCTCCTCCTGCCTTTCCAACCTCAGATCAGATCACTCCCAACCCCAAAGCCTCATCATTCTCCAACAACAACACTGGAACTCTGCTCTTCAAACATTCTGAACTCCCCTGTGTTCATTTCTAACTTCGAGCTCACACATGCTATTCCCACTGTCATTCGCCAGGTCTCCCTTGATATCACCCTCAGAAAAGTCCTTTATCACACTGTGTAAAGTGGTCCCTCCCTCAATTACTCATTACCCCATTTTCCCATATATACTGATTACTCTGTGTTGATTTGTTTACTTGCTCACTCTTTGCCCTCATTCCTAGAACATATGGGCTTTGTGAGGGCAAAACTTCTGCCTGATTGGATATCTTCCGTTTCAGCTCCCTGTCTGAGCCACAGCAGATGCTCATTAAGTAAGTTGTTATTGTTCAGTCACTAAGTCACATCCAACTCTTTATGCCCTCTATGGACTGCATCCTGCCAGTCTTCCCTGCCCTTCACCATGTCCCAGAGTTTGCTCAAACTCACGTCCACTGAATCAGTGATGCCATCCAACCATCTTATCCTCTGTTGCTCCCTTCTCCTCTCACCCTCAATCTTTCCTGCATTAGGCTCTTTTCCAATGACTTGGCTCTTCACATCAGGTGGCCAAAGTATTGGAGTTTCAGCTTCAGCATCAATCCTTTCAATGAATATTCAGGACTGATTTCCTCTAGGATTGATTGGCTTGATCTCCTTGCAGTCCAAGGGACTCTCAAGAGTCTTCTCAACACCATATCTCATTAAATATTAATTTTATTAAATAATTCATGACTTAGGTTTCTCTCCCTATTACACGATAAACTTTTTGAAAGCAAGCATCATACCTTATTAGTCTTTGTCTTATTAGTCTTTCTAGGTCCAGAATCTAGAAAAGTGGTTTTGGGATAAGATAAATGGTCCACAAATGATTGTGGAATAAATACATTAAAGAATATATTTTAAAACTTGATTAACATCTTTAGAGATACAATATGTACAAATTGAACCCTTAAACAGCATCTAGACCTTCGAAGGTATTCAATAAACGTTTGTTAAATGAAGGAATGAACCCAATACACACATAGATAACTTATCCCTCTCACTGCACTAGTACCTTAAAACACTCACAATATACCAGGACATTAAAAACTCCTTATCTAAAGATCAAGTCAGAACATGTCAGGACTTAAAGTTTTAGTTTTGTGCGGATAGTAAGAATCTCTCATTCAAAGCCAATGTCTTTCAGGTGTTCACATTTTCTCTTCTTCCCAATTAGAGCAAAATCAGAAAACATCTGGAACTTTATACAACTATGCTCTATAATTTCAGAAAATGTTAGTCAAAAAGTCTGGCCTTGAAAACATTTTTAAAATAAAACAGGCTAATTTGGTAAGCACTGTTGCTGAAGAGTGCATAGTCTTTAATCATAAAAGCTTTTAAATTGTTTCAACTGTCATTCAGAACAATGAAAAGAATCTGTTTGAATCAAGCTGTTGATAAGCTCATAGTCTGAAAGTGAGGTTTGAGGCTTGGAGGAGTGTGAAGGCAGGAAAAAATCATTTTTTATAAATAGTTTATTTTTTTAATGTAAAACATGTGTTTGGATTAAAAGCAATCATCCTTTCGTGCTTATATTTTGGCAAAGAATCTTATGTAGCAATCACAAGATTAGGACCATAAGCAATAGACTTAATAAAAGATCAGTCCATAAAAAAAATTAGAAAAACAATGGCAATTAAAATTTAATATTTTCCCATTAACCTTGACCCTACCTGGAAACACACTTTTTCTGTGCTCATTTCACGGGGAAAATAGCCACTCATTTTCTTCTTTTTGATTCTGCTTTCAAATGCCTGTATACAGCTTAATTGGGGATTAGGGGAACAAACAAATAATAGTCTACCCAAGATATATTTGAACAAAATAACTTTTAAAAAATATAAAATTTCTATGTGGTACCTATATACAATGGAATATTGAGTGTAAAGTGAGTGAAAGTGTTAGTTGTTCAGTCGTGATACTCAGCCAAGGTAATGCCATGTGTAGCAACACAGATAGATCTAGAGATTATCATACTGAGTGTAGTAAGTCAGACAGAGAAGGCCAAATATCATATGATGCCACTTATACGTGGAACCTAACATTTTTTAAAAGTGATACCAATTAACTTATTTAGAAAACAGAAACAGGCTCACAGACTTCAGAAACAAACTTAAGGTTACCAAAGGGGAAACATGGGTGGTGGGGGTGGTATAAATTAGGACTTTGGGATCAACATATAGGCACTGCTATGCATAAAATAGATAATCAACTAGGACCTACAGTATAGCACAGGGAACTCTACTCAATATTCTGTAATAACCTATATAGGAAAAGAATCTGAAAAAAAAATTCAGTTCAGTTCAAAAAATTAGATATATATAAATGTGCAACTAATTCACTTTACTGTACACTTGAAACTAACACCCCTTTATAAATAAACTATACTCCAAAATAAAATAAAAGTTAAATTAAAAATATAAATATAATCTTCTAAGAAGTCAGAGAAGACTACCAAGATGTTGTTTTATGAAACTCCAGAAGCTCCACAGGTGATTAAAATTTCAGTGTTGCATATTGAGTCCTCTAATTTGCACCTTGCAATTATATTGCTCTTCCCACTGGAGCCACCATATTTTGAATAATTAATATGAACCAAGTACATGACATCTGTTATCACTCCTCTTACTCCAGACAGTCACGTTAGACATTATTTCCCTTTTGTCCATGAGGAAATGAGGCAATTGCCAGGCAGGATTTAGTACCGTCAGAATCTCCACAGAATTCTCCAAGCCTCCAACATGGACAGGCTCTCTCTGTTAGTGGTTCTCAGACCAACAAGAGAATAAGACCTTGTTAGAACTGCAAATTCTTAGTCCTCCAATGGAACCTAGTGAATCAGAAATCCTTGGGTTGGAAGGTAGAAGTTGGGCATCTGTGTTTTCAGAAGCCCTTCAAATGATTTTGCTGAAGCTTGAGTTTAATGGAAACACTAGTGTTGACAATATACACTACCGTGGGTAGTAATAGATAGCTAGCGGGAAGCTGCCATATAGCACAGGAAGCTCACTCAGTGCTCTCTGATGACCTAGATGGGGAGGGGGCAGCCAGGGAGGCTCAACAGGGAGGGGATATATGTGTTCTTATAGCTGATTCACAAGTTGTACAGCAGAAACTAACACAACATTGTAAAGCAACCATCAGTTCAGTTCAGTTCAGTCACTCAGTCGTATCCGACTCTTTGTGACCCCATGAACTGCAGCACACCAGGCCTCCCTGTCCAGCACCAACTCCCGGAATCCACCCAAACTCATGTTGATCGAGTCAGTGATGCCATCCAGCCAGCTCATCCTCTGTCGTCCCCTTCTCCTCCTGACCCCAATCCCTCCCAGCATCAGGGTCTTTTCCAATAAGCCAACTCTTCACATGAGGTGGCCAAAGTACTGGAGATTCAGCTTTAGCATCATTCCTTCCAATGAACACACAGGACTGATCTCCTTTAGGATGGACTGGTTGGATCTCCTTGCAGTCCAAGGGACTCTCAAGAGTCTTCTCCAACACCACAGCTCAAAAGCATTAATTCTTCGGTGCTCAGCCTTCTTCACAGTCCAACTCTCACATCCATACATGACTACTGGAAAAACCATAGCCTTGACTAGATGGACTTTTGTTGGCAAAGTAATGTCTCTGCTTTTGAAAATGCTATCTAGTTTGGTCATGACTTTCCTTCCAAGGAGTAAGCATCTTTTAATTTCATGGCTGCAGTCACCATCTGCAGTGATTTTGGAGCCCAAAAAATTAGAGTCTGACACTGTTTCCACTGTTTCCCCATCTATTTGCCATGAAGTGATGGGACAGGATGCCATAATCTTAGTTTTCTGAATGTTGAGCTTTAAGTCAACTTTTTCACTCTCCTCCTTCACTTTCATCAAGAGGCTTTTTAGTTCCTCTTCACTTTCTGCCATAAGGATGGTGGCCTCTGCATATCTCAGGTTATTGATATTTCTCCCAGCAATCTTGATTCTAGCTTGTGCTTCTTTCAGCCCAGAGTTTCTCATGATGTACTCTGCATATAAGTTAAATAAGCAGAGTGACAACATATAGCCTTGATGTACTCCCTTTCCTATTTGGAACCAGTCTGTTGTTCCATGTCCAGTTCTAACTATTGCTTCCTGACCTGCATACAGGTTTCTCAAGAGGCAGATCAGGTAGTCTGGTATTCCCATCTCTTGAAGAATTTTCCACAGTTTATTGTGATCCACCAGATGGTCAACACCGAAATCAGATTGATTATATTCTTTGCAGCCAAAGATGGAGAAGCTCTATACAGTCAGCAAAAACAAGACCAGGAGCTCACTGTGGCTCAGATCATGAACTCCTTATTGCCAAATTCAGACTTAAATTGAAGAAAGTAAGGAAAACCACTAGACCATTCAGGTATGACCTAAATCAAATCCCTTATGATTATACAGTGGAAGTGAGAAATAGATTTAAGGAACTAGGTCTGATAGAGTGTCTGATGAACTATGGATGGAATTTCGTGACATTGTACAGGAGACAGGGATCAAGACCATCCCCATGGAAAAGAAATGCAAAAAAGCAAAATGGAGGCCTTACAAATAGCTATGAAAAGAAGAGAAGCAAAAAGCAAAGGAGAAAAGGAAAGATATAAGCATCTGAATGCAGAGTTCCAAAGAATAACAAGGAGAGATAAGAAAGCCTTCCTCAGTGATCAATGCAAAGAAATAGAGGAAAAGAACAGAATGGGAAAGACTAGAGATCTCTTCAAGAAAATTAGAGATACTAAGGGAATATTTCATGCGAAGATGGGCTCAATAAAGGACAGAAATGGTATGGACCTAGCAGAAGCAGAAGATATTAAGAAAGGTGGCAAGAATACCCAGGAGAACTGTAGAAAAAACATCTTCACGACCAAGATAATCACGATGGTGTGATCACTCACCTAGAGCCAGATATCCTGGAATGTGAAGTCAAGTGGACCTTAGAAAGCATCACTATGAACAAAGCTAGTGGTGGTGATGGAATTCCAGTTGAGCCATTTCAAATTTTGAAATATGATGCTGTGAAAGTGCTGCACTCAATATGCCAGCAAATTTGGAAAACTCAGCAGTGGCCACAGGACTGAAAAAGGTCAGTTTTCATTCCAATCCCAAAGAAAGGTAATGCCAAAGAATGCTCAAACTACCACACAATTGTGCTAGTAAATAATGCTTAAAATTCTTCAAGCCAGGCTTCAGCAATACATGAACCGTGAACTTTCAGATGTTCAAGCTGGTTTTAGAAAAGGCAGAGGAACCAAAGATCAAATTGCCAATATCAGCTGGATCATGGAAAAAGCAAGAGAGTTCCAGAAAAACATCTACTTCTGCTTTACTGACCATGCCAAAGCCTTTGACTGTGTGGATCACAGTAAACTGGAAAATTCTGAAAGAGATGGGAATACCAGACCACCTGATCTGCCTCTTGAGAAAGCAACTATGTTCCAATTTAGACTCTATGGGAGAGGAAGAGGGGGGATGATTTGGGAGAATGGCATTAAAACATGTATAATATCATATAAGAAATGAATCACCAGTCCAGGTTCAATGCAGGATACAGGAAGCTTGGGGCTGGTGCACTGGAATGGCCCAGAGGGATGGTATGGGGAGGGAGGTGGGAGGGGGGTTCAGGATGGGGAACACGTGTACACCTGTGGTAGATGCATGTTGATGTATGGCAAAACCAATGCAATATCGTAAAGTAAAAATAAATAAATAAACCCCCCCCCAAAAATTAAATGACTGCTGTAGTTGAAATTGTGTGCTTTGAAATGTAATTTCAAGGCCAGCCTCTGACTGCTTTGCACGTGAGCATCGCTTCTCCTAAGTCATATATGTAGAAGACCCCCAGCTCTTCCGCTCTCTGGTCTGTTGACCTCGATGCTTGTCCTTTCCTACATATTCCCTGAGTCTTGATCTGTGTCACATCTCTTCCCCTCTTTCTTTCCTTGAATTTCTCTTTTCTTGCAACTTTCTCCTCTGAGATCAACCTTGCCGCTCCTGAAACCGCCTTTGCGACATCCCAGCCCTATGATCATCCAACTACTGCTCTTGGTCTTTTTCTTACAGAAGACTTCCCACTCTGAGGGTAACCATTAGAAGGCTACAGAGGGCCTACAAGTTTCATCAGAGAATGACAAAAACCAATCCTTCCCATGAGAGGTTGCTTTGCCATGCAGACCCAGTCTGGCTATATGCAGAGCGTGCTGACTTCCACTGTTATCTTCCTGGGGCCTTGAGAGCTGACTTCGGCCAGAAATGGTTAAACTCAATGCTAGGTTAGGCCCGGGTTCAAAAATAGGACACAAATATTATGGCTTACCCAGATATTTTAATTGGGAATTTATCATCTCATATAAAACTAACATCAGCTATGCAACTAGGTATACTCTTTAGACAGAAAAATCATGAATAATCATCTTTGTAACTATAAAAATAGGCCCTTTCAAGATAAATAACAATGGAGGAAAATGCAGTTTTAGATTGTTAATCCAACAGCAAAATTTCTAAAGTAGTAGAGTTATCCATCAAATCACATACTTAGGCACTTAATATTTAAAATAAATAAATAAACAAAAGGATCAATAATCAGTTGGCTATCTCTTTAATTAGGTATACTACTTTCTGGAAGCCATTATAATTATTGAAATACTATGTAAAATGGACTGATTATCAGAAAAAAATACATGTAATAGTTTCCTAATTTATCAAATACAAATTTAAAGTAAGAAAAATAACTAATCTTACAAAGCTGAAGAAAGATCCTTATTGATCTTCCTGGGTTCCTAGGACATGTGTGCTCAAATATTCAATGGAATGCTATGACAATGTGAGGCTATTCATATATTCAATTGTATGATTCACGTTAAAAATACAGAATGTTATGAAACATAACAGACCTCCCATAACTGCTATGAGAAGAAAAATTATTAATGACAAAAAATCCTAAGTCATAGAATGTTTACTGATTATATCACAATTTAGTAGGAATGAGGAAAAGCTAAATGGATGTTCTCTACTCCCTCATAACTATATTAGAAAAGAAAAGGCATAATCCACCATGTGCTGTGCTGTGTTTAGTTGCTCAGTTGTGTCTGATTCTTTGAAACCCCATGGACTGTAACCAGCCAGGGTCCTCTGTCCATGGGGATTCTCCAGGCAAGAATCCTGGAGTGGGCTGCCATGCCCTCCTCGAGGGGATCTTCCCAACCCAGGGATCAAACCCAGGTCTCCCACATTGTGGGCAGATTCTTTATCATCTGAGCCACCAGGGCAGCCCAATCCACCATGTACCTCACATTATTTTTTTCTTGTAAAAACTACCTTAAAACACTGGGACCAACCATGAACAGAGAATGGATAAAAAAGATGTGATCTATATGTATATAATGGAATACTATTCAGCCATAAAAAATAAAATTTTGCCATTTCCAACATCATAGGTGATTCTATAGGTTATTATGCTAGGTGAAATAAGCCAGACAAGGACAAATATTGTATATTATCACTTATATGTTGAATCTAAAAAATAAAACAAACAAATGAATATAACAAAACACAAACAGACTCACAGATATAGAGAACACACTAGTGGTTACCAGAGAGGAAAGGGAAGAAGGGAAGGGCAAGATAGGGTTAAGGGGTTAAGAGGTACAAGCTACTAAGAATAAAATAAATAAATTACAAGGATATACTGGAAAGAATAGAAAATATAGCCAACATTTTAAAACAACTTTAAGGGAATATAATCTTTAAAAAATAATGAATCAGTATTGCACTGCTGCTGCTGCTGCTGCTGCTAAGTCGTGTCAGTCATGTCCGACTCTGTGCAACCCCATAGACAGCAGCCCAACATATTTCTCTGTCCCTGGGATTCTCCAGGCAAGAACACTGGAATGGGTTGCCATTTCCTTCTCCAATGCATGAAAGTGAAAAGTGAAAGTGAAGTCTCTCAGTCGTGTCCGACTCTTAGAGACCCCATGGACTGCAGCCCACCAGGCTCCTCCATCCATGGGATTCTCCAGGCAAGAGTGCTGGAGTGGGGTGCCATTGCCTTCTCCGCTATATTGCACACTGGAAGCTAATACAATCTTGTAAATCAACTATATTTCAATTGAAACATGGGGCCAAATTTTAAGAAATACTTTTATAAATGTATTAGGTCTGATAAATCTCTAGTTCATTTCAGGGTAAGAACCACAGTATCCTGCCATGTTCTAGTTTTGCTGTACTTATTGTCAGCATATGATGAAATCTCTGAGGCAGAAAAAAGTATTCCTGGGAATTTCCAAATATTTCCACAATATTTCATGAAATACTAGATCTTGGATGTCAGGGCTAACTCTGGGTCATCAATCTATCATCTAATTAATTTCTCAGGCAATTAGTACCAAGAATAATACTGATGCCTAGTTTTTAAATAATCCCTAGAGAACACAGGGATGGAATACAGAAAAACAGTTCACGGTTAAGTACTGACAAAGCAAAAGAGCATTTAAAAAGAAGCCATCAAGTTTTGTTTTCAGTGTGAACCACAGAGATTTCTAAAGAAATTTCAACTTCCAGAATTTTTTGCAGGAAGTTCCTCTACTTTTTATGTCCAAATATGTACAGCTGCTTAGAATTTTAGATTAAAAAAAAAAAAAACTATCCATAAATTTTAATGAAATGAATTATCAGCATTCTATCAGCTGAAAATTTCATTTTAATAAATCATTTAAAAAAGTATTGTGAAACCAAAATATACATATGCTATTGATCTTTATATGACATAATTATAATTAATCAAATAAACATAACATGAAATGTGCTAAATAGTTTGTTGCCATCCAAAGAACTGGCAAATTGAACACTGTGTTTAAATTATTTATCTAGATAAGATAGAACTATTACCAGATTAATAACTCCACAAAAAAATGTTTCTTTTTACCTATATGTTTATTTGCTTCTTTGCTTGTTGTATTGTGATATGTTGTGGTCTTATAGAAATATTTGTAGTGCTATCCTGTTATCCAAACATAATCATAATGACAATGAGACACACTAAAATTCACCCAAAAGAGAACATGACTATTATTTGCATTACTTAATGCAACCATTTACAGGCTGTATGAGAACATGTGTTACTTAACTAGTCAACAGATGTTCAGAGAAAGAGCATGTAGTATTTTTTGGAAGTAATAAAATAGAATGGAGAATAACCAAGAGTTACACTTTAGCTATCAATTTTTGCTTCTGAAAAAAAAATTATTTCAGAAAAATCTCTTAAATAACTCATGTTCCTTAGCAGCTAATAAAACAAATAATATGTAAGCTCCATCAGCACAGAAATCATTGTCTGCTTTTTCATTAATATATTCCAAACACTGATATATTCCAAACTGTTTTTTACATAATAAGTGCTCAATAAATATTTATTAAATAAGAAAATCATGACAAAATATCTAAACTTCTTTCTTTAATGAATTCTGACCCTGTTGATTCCTGAAAACAATAGCTTTGGCTTCAGGTTTTCAACAATGTGCCATCCTATTTTGTTACTTTCATAAACATAATATAGAATATAACCATGCTCATGTATATAAATTATATTTTCAAAGTACTATCATATCTCAAAACTTTCCCTTTCAATATTTACAAAGCTTTCTGAAGAAGCAAGAATTTAATTGCAAGAAAAAATCATTTTTATTCCTAGCATATATTCATCAGTGTCAAATACACTTGAACTAGGAGCCTTTTAAGCCTCAAACCCTGCAGAGAGGGGTCCTGAGTCATAAGAGGAGAAATTGCCTTAAAATAGAGCAAACATTCCAAGTCAGTCTTTTAGGTTATCAGGATTAAAAGCAGGAACCAGTAGGTGGGACAGGCCAATACTTGGAATGATACATTTCAAATTTGAGAGTAAATACAATTCTTGGAGATCATTACCCCAAGGTTTCATTATACAGATAGGAAAAATTAAAGTCCGAGAAGATAAATTAATAGCCTAACATATATCTAACAGTGAAACTAAATTTGAACTCCAGATTTGCTTCCAGTTCCATTTTTACTTCATCTGTACAAGAAACATTAGAAATGGAAAAACGTATTTTTATAATATCCATCTTGGAAAAAATTATCAAAGCCTGAGATAATCTACTGCAATAACGCCAGAGTTCGAACAGACACTGCACTCTACGAAGTGAAATGGTGAGCACTGCCCATACTTACACAGTAGCTGCCCACATACCCTTGACAGTATCCACTCTGTATTATTTTCCACATCTCACCATCTATAGGTGCTGTATGTGCCCCCTCCCCGACCTCTGCCATCCCCACCTTACTTCTTTTCATCTCTTATACTATTTCACATGTTGTGAGAAGCTTATTTGTGCTGTAACAACTGAAACCCAGCTCAGCGCAAGAATGCTGCTGCTGCTGCTGCTAAGTCGCTTAAGTCGTGTCCGACTCTGTGAGACCCCATAGACGGCAGCCCACTAGGCTCCTCTATCTCTGGGATTCTCCAGGCAAGAATACTGGAGTGGGTTGCCATTTCCTTCTCCAATGCATGAAAGTGAAAAGTGAAAGTGAAGTCGCTCAGTCGTGCCCGACTCTTCTCGACCCCATGGACTGCAGCCCACCAGGCTCCTCCGTCCATGGGATTTTCCAGGCAAGAGTACTGGAGTGGGTTGCCATTGCCTTCTCCACAGCGCAAGAATAGCAGCCCATATTTCTGCTATGGACCTGGAATCTGCCAACTGGCTGGCTTCATAAGCTGCTGGAGAAGGGAGATTGAAGCCATGTGTCAAGTCATCTCCTCCAGAAACAGCTCAAATATAAGCCCTGTTGTTAACAGGAAGACTGGCCCAGAAACACAGAGTCAGCAGTATCACGTGCAACCATAAAACAAGGGATGGTAAGGGGTGAGTCGTGCACTGAGTAAGAGTAACCTACTTGGGCAAACAGTTGTTTTTAAAATGAGTCATCGGTCCTCCCTAACGGACTTCAAGGGGATGATATCACACCGATACCAATTAAAATGAGCAAAATATGCCCAAGTAATTCCATTTGTGTCATCCCTTGAAAATTTCATTGCCCAGAGAGAACACCGACACAAGTGAGATCTGGGTACATTCTCTGCTTGTCTTGCAGATCTTTTCTGTGATTTGTCATTACTGCGGGAACGCAGACCACACACAACGCCAGTTCTTCCAATACCACCCCAGAAATGCCCAAAGAACTTGAGTATTGTCCCTAAGAATTGGACCTAAAATACTTCACCCAAAATAGATGCCTATTCCTACTTGTAGAATGCTTTTTGGGTGGCTGGAAGGTTGTGGTTCCCCCTAACCTCAAGAAACTTTCTATTTTAGGAGTCATTATATTTTGGTTTAAAAGCATTTTCATTTGACTTGAGACTGAAGAGATTCATGGGGAACTACTTGGTCTGTGACAATCATGTAAAAGGATTAAATTTTGCTTTCGGATACTTTGCATTGTTGCAAGTAAGAGTGACTTTCATTTTAGGTTACTTTCACTTTTTAAAGTTGTTTTATTCAAAAGGTCAAAATATAACCTAAAAGTGATTTTGCAAAGTATTTTTGTCCCTAAGTTTTAAATATACATTTCTAGTTCCTTTACACACAGGACACCAAATGTTACTTAAAGAGCAATTTTTATGCCACACAATTTTTCTAGCATTATAGAGACCCTTTAAAATACAGCTTTAAAAACTGGAGGACATTTTTATTTTTTGAAACAACATTAGGTGAACAAAATTTCGATCTACCCTACAAATGCAGAAATTTTAGGTGGTCTCCCAGTTATGAAAAAATGAAGTTCTTTCCTGCTAATATGCTTTCATTTTTTTTAAACAATAAACAAATGGTTTTAATAGGATTTCCCCTCCAACCACCAAAGTTGAAATTTAAGGACATGCAATGCTAATCCATAATTTCATTTAAATTGTTGTTTTTTCAATAGCATAATTTTTAGTTTCTTTATTTTTTTTTAATTATGAAAGTATAGCACATTTACAGGAAATTTGGAAAATACAGAGTAAGGTTATATACAGTTCCAGCAAACAGCATGTTTTTTTAATTTCAAAGGCAATTCATGATACTGTAATCTTGCCACACAGATAATCACTCTTAACATTTTGTTTCATATTCTTCCAGCTTTTCTGTAAATATTTATGTATTTTTAACTTTTATATTTTAATAAATATTTTTCCAGATTTTAAATTCTGGATTTTCCCTATTATAAAAAAACAGTATAGTAGAGAGACCTAAAGACTACTTGGTTTTTCAGTCTTACAGATACTCTATCATTTCCACTACCTTGTTTATTATTCAGTCAAGTTTATATCTCTACTACTCTACTTAAAATATCCTTTTCCTAAAAACTGTTATTTTACCTATTTCTCTTCTTGAGCGTTTTTCAAATGCTTCAAAATCCTTTACCTAGTCTTTCAGAAATTGTATAGACTGTTTGCCACCATTTCCTTCATAAAATGACTTCTTTAGTGCCTTTTGCCATTTTTCATTGACCTGTTCTGATGACATTTTCTCAATCTTTTGTGCTAATTTCTCTCCTAATGTGGCCTTTTGATCTCAGTAGTCTCAGGCAGTATCTTGACCCCTCTTTTCAATATTTTCCTTCCTTTAATGATCTTGCCAACTCTCATGCCTTGGAGGTATCATTAAAAGAAGGAAAATATGTAGGTATTATTTTTCGGAAAATTGTAAAAATTCTATGGGCTTAATATTTTATAACTTTTTAAAATTTAATATTGTGAACCATTTCCTAAGTCATTTACTATTTAATATCTTAAGTCTAGATAAAATTCTATTATATGAAAATATATCATTATTTGGCTAATCTGCTGGGTTTTTTTTAATTTTAAATTTTATTTTATTTTTAAACTTTACAATATTGTATTAGTTTTGCCAAATATCGAAATGAATCCGCCACAGGTATACCCGCGTTCCCCATCCTGAACCCTCCACCCTCCTCTCTCCCCCCTCCGTCCCTCTGGGTCGTCCCAGTGCACCAGCCCCAAGCATCCAGTACCGTGCATCGAACCTGGACTGGCGACTCATTTCATACATGATATTACACATGTTTCAATGCTATTTTCCGAAATAATCTGCTGTTAATGGACATTAACGCGTTTTTAACATTTATCCTAAACCATGCTGCTATGAACATCTTTATACAAACATCTTTTTATACTTTCTGATTATGCTTTTAATTTAATTTTTAAATGGGTATTTCTAGGTCTTTGGCATTTTTTAATATTCTTAATTAATTTGGCCCAAATGTCCTCCAAAAGTGAAGAAGTGACAGTAAAGTCACTCAGTAGTGTCTGACTCTTTGCGACTCTATGGACAATACAGTCCATGGAATTCTCCAGGCCAGAATACTGAAGTGGGTAGCCTTTCCCTTCTCAAGGGTATCTTCCCAACCCTGGGATCAAACCCAGATCTCCCACATGGCAGGAAGATTCTTGACATTATTTCCTTTCTCTACTCTTTAACTATATTAAACATTAATATTTTATATTACTGTGATGAGGAATAGTTATGTGGAACACTATTCTTTCCATGAGTCATGACAGTTGCCTTGCTGGTTACAAAAATCTATTGAGTGAAACCTTGATTCCAGTCACAGAGGCTAGCTGGCACCTAATCTCATGATATCTCCTTTTGTCTTAATAGTGGGTACATTCTTCATTAAGGAGAGTTTTTAATGTTTTTTGGAATAAAAATCCTGTTGTCACAATTCAGATACTTTCTAGAAGGATTCTTTTTTAAAATTCCTGTTTACAAAAAAATAAACTCAAAATGGATTAAAGACTTAAGTCTAAGGCCAGAATAGGTAGCATACTCTTTGACATAAATTGCAGCAACATTCTCTCTGAACCACCTCCTAGATTAATGGAAATAAAAACAAAAATAAATAAATTGGACCTAATAAAACTTAAAAGCTTTGCACAGCAAAGGAAACTGTAAACAAGATGAGAAGATAATCTTCAGAATGGCAGAAAATAATTGCAAAGGAAGCAACTGACAAAGGATTAATCTCCAAAATATATAAGCAGCCCATACAGCTCAATATCAGAAAAATAAACAGCCCAATCAAAAAATGGGCAGAAGAGCTAAACAAACATTTCTCCAAAGAGAATGTACAGATGGCCCATAGATAGGTGAAAAAATATTTGAAATCGCTCATTATTAGAGAAATGCAAATCAAAACTACAATGAGTTATCATCTCACACCAGTCAGAATGGCTATCATAAAAAAATCTACAAACAGTAAATGTTGGAGAGGATGTGGAGAAATGGAAACCCTCCCGCACTGTTGGTGGGATTGTAAACTGATATAGCCATTGTGGAGATACTTTCAAATGGTGGTGCTGCAGAAGACTCTTAAGAGTTCCTTGGTTGGCAACAAGATCAAACAAGTCATTCTTTTTATTTTTTAAATGTTCATGATTACATATTTTTAATTTTTTTAATTTATTTTAATTGGAGGCTACTTTACAATATTATAGTGGTTTTTGCCATACATTCACATGAGTTAGCCATGGGTGTACATGTGTTCCCCATCCTGATGCTCCCTCCCACCTCCCTCCACATTCCATCCTTCAGGGTCATCCCAGTGCACCAGCCCTGAGCACCCTGTCTCATGCATTGAACCTAGACTGGCAATCTATTTCACATATGGTAATATACATGCTTCAATGCTATTCTCTCAAATCGTCCCACCCTTGCCTTCTCCTACAAAGTCCAAAAATCTGTTCTTAATATCTGTGTCTCTTTTGCTGTCATGCGTATAGGGTCATCATTACTGTCTTTCTAAATTCCATGTATATGAGTTAATATACTGTATTGGTGTTTTTCTTTCTGACTTACTTCAGTCTGTATAATAGGCTCCAGTTTCATCCACTTATTAAAACTGATTCAAATGCATTCTTTTTAACAGCTGAGTAATATTCCATTGTGTATATGTACCACTGCTTTCTTATCCATCCATCTGCCGATGGACATCTAGGTTGCTTCCATGTCCTATTGTAAACAATGCTGTGATGAACATTGGGGTACACATGTCTCTTTCCACTCTGGTTTCCTCAGTGTGTATGCCCGGCAGTGGGATTGCTGGGTCCTATGGCAGTTCTATTTCCAGTTTTTTAAGGAATCTCCACACTGTTCTTCATAGTGGCTGTCCTAGTGTACATTCCCACCAACAGTGTAAGAGGGTTCCTTTTTCTCTGCACCCTCTCCAGCATTTATTGTTTGTAGACTTTTTGATAGCAGCCATTCTGACCGGCATGAAATGGTACCTCATAGTGGTTTTGATTTGCATTTCTCTGATAATGAGTGATGTTGAGCATCTTTTCATGTGTTTGTTAGCCATCTGTATGTCTTCTTTGGGGAAATGTCTGTTTAGTTCTTTGGCCCATTTTTTTATTGGGTCGCTTATTTTTCTGGAAATGAGCTGCAGGAGTTGCTTGTATATTTTTGAGATTCATTCTTTATCAGTTGCTTCATTTGCTATTATTTGCTCTCATTCTGAAGGCTGTCATTTCACATTGTTTATAGTTTCCTTCATTGTGCAAAAGCTTTTAAGTTTAATTAGGTCCAATTTGTTTATTTTTGCTTTTATTTCCAATATTCTGGGAGCTGGGTCATAGAGGATCCTGCTATGATTTATGTCAGAGAGTGTTTTGCCTTTGTTTTCCTCTAGTAGTTTTATAGTTTCTGGTCTTACATTTAGATCTTTAATCCATTTTGAGTTTATTTTTGTGTATGGTATTAGAAAGTGTTCTTTTACAAGTGGTTGACCAATTTTCCCTGCACCACTTGTTAAAGAGGTTGCCATTTCTCCATTGTATATTCTTACCTCCTTTGTCAAAGACAAGGTGTCCATAGGTGCGTGGATTTATCTCTGGGCTTTCTATTTTGTTCCATTGATCTATGTTTCTGTCTTTGTGCCAGTACCATACTGTCTTGATGACCGTTGCTTTGTAGTATAGCCTGATGCCAGGCAGGTTGATTCCTCCAGTTCCATTCTTCTTTCTCAAAATTGCTTAGGCTATTTGAGATTTTTTGTATTTCCATACAAATTGTGATTTTATTTGTTCTAGTCTCTGAAAAATACCATTGGTAGTTTGATAGGAGTTGCATTGAATCTATAGATTGCTTTGGGTAATATACTCATTTTCACTATATTGATTCTTCAGATCCATGAACATGGCATATTTCTCCATCTCTTTGTGTCATCTTTTATTTCTTTCATCAGTGTTTTATAGATTTCTATATGTAGGTCTTTTGTTTCTTTAGGTAGATTTATTCCTAAGTATTTTATTCTTTTCATTGCAATGATGAATGGAATTGTTTCCTTAATTTCTTTTGTTTTCTCATTGTTAGTGTATAGAAATGCAAGGGATTTCTGTGTGTTAATTTTATATCCTGAAACTTTACTATATTCATTTATTAGCTCTAGTAATTTTCTGGGGGAGTCTTTAGGGTTTTCTATGTACAGTATCATGTCATCTGCAAACAGTGAGAGTTTTACTTCTTTTTTTCTAATCTGGATTCCTTTTATTTCTTTTTCTTCTCCGATTGCTGTGGCTAAAACCTCCAAAACTATATTGAATAGTAGTGTGAGAGTGGGCATCCTTGTCTTGCTCCTTACTTTAGGGGAAATGCTTTCATTTTTCACCATTGAAGATAATATTTGCTGTGGGTTTGTCATATATAGCTTTTATTATGTTGAGGTCTGTTCCTTCTATGCCTACCTTCTGGAGGGTTTTTATCATAAATGGATGTTGAATTTTGTCAAAGGTTTTCTCTGCATCTATTGAGATAATCGTATGGTTTTTATCTTTCAATTTTTTAGGTGTATCACATTGATTGATTTGTGAAAGTTGAAGAATCCTTGCATCCCTGGGATAAAGCCCACTTGGTCATGATGTATGATCTTTTTAATATGCTGTTGGATTCTGTTTGCTAGAATTTCAAACAAGTCATTCTTAAAGGAAATCAACCCTGAATATTCTTTGGAAAGACTGATGCTGAACTGAAACTCCAATACTTTGGCCACCTGATGGCAAAGAGCTGACTCACTGGAAAAGACCCTGGTGCTGGGAAAGATTGAGGGCAGGAGGAGAAGATGGCAACAGAGGATGAGATGGTTGGATGGCACCACTGACTCAATGGACATGAACTTGGGGAAACTCCAGGAGATGGTAAGGGACAGGGAAGCCTGGCATGCTGCAGTCCATGGGGTCACAATGAGTTGGACATGATTTGGCAATTGAACAACAACAACAAATCACTTAATAAAAAAAAAAAAAAAAACTAGGAATAAATCTACCATTTAACCAAGCAATCCCACAATACCATGCATATATCCTGAGAAAGCAACAATCCTAAAAAATACATGTACTCCAGTGTGCATTCCAGTAATATTTACAATCAGATCAAATCAGATAGGTTGCTCAGTCATGTCCGACTCTTTGTGATCCCATGAATCGCAGCACGCCAGGCCTCCCTGTCCATCACCAACTCCCGGAGTTCACTCAGACTCACGTCCATCGAGTCAGTGATGCCATCCAGCCAGCTCATCCTCTGTCGTCCCCTTCTCCTCCTGACCCCAATCCCTCCCAGCATCAGAGTCTTTTCCAATGAGTCAACTCTTCGCATGAGGTGGCCAAAGTACTGGAGTTTCAGCTTTAGCATCATTCCTTCCAAAGAAATCCCAGGGCTGATCTCCTTCAGAATGGACTGGTTGGATCTCCTGGCAGTCCAAGGGAATCTCAAGAGTCTTCTCCAACACCACAGTTCAAAAGCATCAATTCTTCGGCGCTCAGCCTTCTTCACAATCCAACTCTCACATCCATACATGACCACAGGAAAAACCATAGCCTTGACTAGATGGACCTTTGTTGACAAAGTAATGTCTCTGCTTTTGAATGTGCTATCTAGGTTGGTCATAACTTTCTTTCCAAGGAGTAAGCGTCTTTTAATTTCATGGCTGCAGTCACCATCTGCAGTGATTTTGGAGCCCAGAAAAATAAAGTCAGACACTGTTTCCACTGTTTCCCCATCTATTTCCCATGAAGTGATGGGACCAGCTGCCATGATCTTCATTTTCTGAATATTGAGCTTTAAGCCAGTTTTTTCACTCTCCACTTTCAGTTTTATCAAGAGGCTTTTTAGTTCCTCTTCACTTTCTGCCATAAGGGTGGTGTCAACTGCATATCTGAGGTTATTGATATTTCTCCCGGTAATCTTGATTCCAGCTTGTGTTTCTTCCAGTCCAGTGTTTCTCATGATGTACTCTGCATATAAGTTAAATAAACAGGGTGACAATATACAGCCTTGACGTACTCCTTTTCCTATTTGGAACCAGTCTATTGTCCCATGTCCAGTTCTAACCGTTGCTTCCTGACTTGCATACAAATTTCTCAAGAGGCAGATCAGGTGGTCTGGTATTCCCATCTCTTTCAGAATTGTCCACAGTTTATTGTGATCTACACAGTCAAAGGCTTTGGCATAGTCAATAAAGCAGAAATAGATGCTTTTCTGGAACTCTCTTGCTTTTTCCATGATCCAGTGGATGTTGGCAATTTGATCTCTGGTTCCTCTTCCTTTTCTAAAACCAGCTTGAACATCAGGAAGTTCACAGTTCACATATTGTTGAAGCCTGGCTTGGAGAATTTTGAGCATTACTTTACTAGCGTGTGAGATGAGTGCAATTGTGAGGTAGTTTGAGCATTCTTTGGCATTGCCTTTCTTTATTCAGAACATAGAAGCAACCTAGATGTCTATCAACAGATGAACAGATAAAGAAGATGTAGTACATCTATACAATGTAATATTACTCAGCCATAAAAAGGAACGAATTTGAGTCAGCAGTAGCAAGGTGGATGAACCTAGAGCCTCTTATGGAGAATAAGTCAGAAAGAGAAAACAAATATCATATATTAATGCAGAAATATGGAATCTAGAAAAATGCTAGAGATTAATCTATTTACAGGGAGGGAATGGAGACACAGATATCAAGAACAGGTTTGTGGATACAGAGGGGAAGGTGAGGGTGGGACAAATTGAGAAAGTAGCATTGACATATATACAGTATCATGTGTAAAATAGTGGGAACTTGTGGTATAATACAAGGGCCCTAACCTAGTGCTCTGTGATGACCTAGAGAGGTGGGATGGGGTGAGGGGAGGGAGGCTCAAGAAGGACGGGATATATTTCAATCCCTGGATTGGGAAGATCCTCTGGAGAAGGGAATGGCAATCCACTCCAGTATTCTTGCCTGGAGAATTCCATGGACAGGGAAGCCTGGTGGGCTACAGTTCACGAGGTTGCAAAGAGTCAGACATGACCGAGCAACTAACACACACACATATAAATATACACATGTATATATATATAATTATGACTGATTCATGTTGTTGTATAGCAGAAACCAACACAATATTTGTAAAGCAATTTTCCTCCAATTAAAAAAAAATTTTAAGGAAATGAAAAAGAAAACCTTGTGTATTTCAGTTGATGTAGAAAAAGGATAAAGGCTGGTAAGCAGCGGGGGATGAACAGGAAGAATACATCAAACCAACTCTTGTGGACTGTGTTCCTCCAACTGTTAAGAAAGAGGGGGTGGGGTTCTTCTTTGAAGCAGTTCCAGTCAAATCCTCAAAAATGTGCTATAAGGCAAAACCTTGGGAGTGGGACCAGTGTTGAATAAGTTACCTGATAATGGTTTTAAAGTGGCCCTGCCTCCTGATTTTCCCATCACACTCAATGACATAGACATTGTCTTACATGCATAGAATGAAAATCTGGTGTCATCCTTGAATCTGTACTGTCTCAATTTCTATATACAAAATACTTCTTACCTGTTTCTTCTTTTCCATTCCTCTTATAATCATTCTACATCAGAATCTCTTTGCTTTCTCTTATTGAGGATTCTCAAGGAACAAGGGACACTTGGAATTAGACCAGAGAGGGGCACGTGAACCAGACCTCTGAGACCCAACTCTGCTTCAACCTGATGCAACTGTTAGGATTGTGGGTACGGTTGTCAGATTGAGCAAATAAAAATAAAGGATACTCAGTTATACTTAAATTTCACAACAATAATAAATAATATTTTAGTGTAAATATGCATCAACTATTGCATGGGGCATACTTCTACTAAAAACTTTTATGTTATTTATCTTAAACTTAACTTGAACTGTGTGCATGCTTAGTCACTCAGTGTTAGATTCTTTGTTACCCTTTGGACTGTAGCCTGCCAGGCTCCTCTACTCATTGTCCAGGCAAGAATACTGGAGTGGGTTTCTGTGTCCTTCTCCAGGGGATCTTCTGGACCCAGGGATTGAACCCACATCTCCTGTATCTCCTGCATTGCAGGTGGATTCTTTTACCCACTGAGCTATGAACTGAGCATCCTGTATTTTACCTGACAGCCCTAGTTACAGGTTGCCAAAAGCAGGGAAGAGGTGGTATCTGAGGAAAAGTTCAAGGTACCTCAACTGTGTCTTATCATGTCTAATAAATGACCACATGTCTTGGAACCTAAAATTCCATGGGATATAGATAAATATTTGAATGTTTGAAACCAGGCTCGAAGGTCTGTAGAGAATTCATATCACTTTATCTGCTTAATTGGGAATGGTGGGAACCTCTTTTAATAATCATTGGCTGCAGAGATTTTACAATGTAATTACTTATATATATTCCCTTCAATATTTTAAATTTGTAGTTAAAAATGTAATATCTTTGATTTCCTTTTAAAGGATACCCAGATGATTAGAGAAGCCTTCATATGCACTTCAGTAATTATCATATATAAATATTAGCTTCAGGATTTCCTACATGGTCATATCTTATAATGTAAGACTTCAACTAATTATCAGAAATTTAAGCAAATTACTCAATCCATTACTCAGTTATGCATTTGCTGCTGTTTCAGGATAAAAATCTCCATAAGTTTTTTTTTTTTTTTTTTAAGCTTAAGCTGGTAAAATCTGCACAAATTTTGGGGTGGGGGGGAATAGCTAAGATGACAAAGAATTAGCCTGCAATGCAGGAGATCCAGGTTTAATCCATGGATCAGGAAGATCCCCTGAAGGAGGAAAAGGCAACCCATTCCAGTATTCTTGCCTGGAGAATTCCATGAACAGAGGAACCAGATGGGCTATGGTCCATGGGGTCGCAAAGAGTCAGACACGACTGAGCGAGTAACATTTTTACCTTTTACTTTTCAAACTGCTGAAATCTGCACAAATTATATTTTGCCACAAAAATCTGCATTCCTATAGATTTGAGTGCTTCATCCCTCCATGATCAATTCTCAGAGCTAGAATTTCACTTCTCCTTGGAGTTAAAGACATGTATCCCCTATGAGGCAACCACCTTCTCAGCTGGTGAGGCTGAGGTGGCTTGAAGACCAGGAGGTTCCTCTGGGGTGTGAAATCTGGCATTGGAGTTATCCAAGATCATGACCCTGAAAACTAAGTTAAACTTTTTTCTGTGATTAGTGTGTCATGGTATCTGCTTAAAAGTCCCCAGAGTCCATACCTTTGGGTTAAATCTTATCATTTCTTAACTCTCCCAGCTTATCCCAGAAAATTAGTGTTTCAGATAAACTACTATTTCTCTGAGCAAACAGTGAATGTATGCGTGCTAAATCTCTTCAGTCATGTTCGACTCTGTGTGTTTGTGAACACACACACACACACTTCCTTAAATATCTGATGGTCTTGCGTTCTTCAGCCCTCTAGAAGTATCTATATGTCTCTCTCGCAATTCTAATACTGGATGCCACGTATCACAGGCGCAACTCCAGGAGGCACCAGAGACCACCATGTGAACCGGACCTTCTGAAATTGTGCACCTTTCAAAGGTATTAAAGCTTTTTCATGGAACCATGACATTCTTTTAATTGGAAGAAATCCTGTATTACTTTATATCATTCTTATCAGCTGGTTTACCACCCTTAAAAATATTAAAATCTACTGATTAAATTGTCATGTATCTTAACCTTCAGTGACAGCTTCTAAGGTCATTCTAAGGATAATCACAGAGAAAATTAAAAATCCAGGAGACATCAGTCTTCACCCACGACTTGATGCAGTACAATCAGAGCTGTCTCTTTTCATCTCTCAGTTCTCAGTTCTGGTTTTTCTCTCTTTCTCCTTTCTATATTGTTCTTTGTTCTACCAGTGTCTTTCTTCTCTTTCTCGAAGAAATTTCCAATCCTCTTTGATTTCTTTCACTTTTTAAAATTCTATTTATTACTCTAGGTTACATAACACCCCGCCTGAAGTTTCTTCGGTAACCCAGAACTTGCCAAATTTTATATTGAGAAAGTATCGATGCTATAATTTTTGAGGAACACAAATATCTTTCTTCTAAACCATCTTTAAAATTCCATCCATAAGAAGAAATCGCATCAAAAACCAACAATAGAAAGTAATAGCAGATATTTTAGTACCATTTTCTGTTTTCATTTATGTTTAGAGGGCTGTCTTTAAAACCCTGAGCTTTGTTGACTTATAGTTGGACAACTTTAGCCTTGTTTCAAATGAAATCACTATTTTCTCTGAGCTACTAAAGCATATTAATTTCTTTCCTGTAGATGATAAGAAGTCTAAGTGGCAGTCAGGTACCATGATTTTGATGCATCTTTGTATTTTCCCCAAGACCTGGCAAAGGGCCCATCATATACTGCTGCTGCTGCTGCTGCTAAGTCGCTTCAGTTGTGTCCGACTCTGTGTGACCCCATAGGCGGCAGCCCATCAGGCTCCTCTGTCCCTGGGATTCTCCAGGCAAGAACACTGGAGTAGGTTGCCATTTCCTTCTCCAATGCATGAATGCTAGCATGCATTTAATCTGTAAAAACTGTAATAAAAACAGGTACTATGCTAATCAAATTCAACAATGACCTGGAACCAAGGGAATCACGTATTTTGATTAATTGACTGAAATAAGATGCAAAGAGGATCTAGGTTACAGTAAAATGAAAGGGAAATCTAACAAAACAGTAGGTAACGGAATGAAGTGCTTTCATTTTAGGAGATACTGAGAAAGTATGGAAAGGCATGTCCAGAAATCAAAATTAGAACTAAGTCGGGAAAGAAGAAAAACTTTTACTCACTACAAGAAAGAATATCCTAGTAAATATTTAAGGATTGATCAGAACAACTTACTCTTGAATTGTTCACACTGAGAACATTCCCTCAATTTTTCCCCAGCCCTGGTTCCCACACCAGACCTTCTGAACTCAGTCTAAAGTTGAAAATGGCAGATTTTATCTGGACTCTGTATTCTAAGCAATTTTCTACCATGGATCAGCTTTTCCATTGAAAACAGAAGAAAAGAGATTACTGAAATAATAATATGCACAGCATCTCATACATTAACACTATTTTACAAGCATCGTTTTATTTGATCTTCACAGTAACCTTTTGAAGTATTCAATGGAGACATTATTGTTCTCATTTTTAGATGAAAAGTTTGAAATCCAGAGAGAATACGATCTGCCTAAGGGCAGAGTAAGACAGAGCCAAGGTCAAAACCAAAAGCGACAATAAAGTTGGTATTAGAGTCCAAATATAGGTGTTTCCTAATAGCAAGGGAGTAAAAATATATGCCCTCTTGTGGAAATACCGATGGAACTCATTGACAGAAACACAGAGAAAAGCTGCCCAGGAAAATATCAGTCTTGTCCTAGCTCCAAAAATGACCTTGAGTGAACTATTTATCTTTTAAATGCCACTTCTTGCTTTCTTGTCTGTCCATAAAACATAATTATTATATAACTAATAAAAACTAGTGGTTAAAAGCTAGAAATAAGTTGATAAAGGGGTTAATGAAGAAACTAAAAGCCCAAAATGTGCCTTCTTGAATATTCATGCTTTTTCTATAGAGCAGTTTTTCATATAATATATAATAGTGTTTTATATATTATATAATAATGGTACATGTAATAGTCCTCGCAACAAATCTAGCCCTATAAATAACTCCATTAAACTAAAAGGATATTTTGCTATAGTAATAGTAATCAGTCAACATATAAACAGCTACCATTAAATGCTAGAGAATTTCAGTGTGTAATTTGAGGGCATGGTTTGGCTCATATGGCTGGGTTGTCCTACCACAAGCGTGACCAGACCATAGGAACTGAGAAACACATTTATCAAAAGTAAAATGTTCAATGACTCCTTTTACTATGTACAAATACACTGTGTACTTATCATGCTTATGCGGTTGTAACTGAACATCGAGTCTCCTGGTTTTGACAAAAAAGTCCTCATTCATACACCAGAGGACATTTTTCAGGCGATGTGTGAGATTTCCCCAAGCTAAGTAAATGGAGACTATATAGAACCCATGGAAATAGTAGAGCATGAATGATAAAAATTTCACTATTTTTATGGAACCAGAGGGAAAGTTACAGAATTGTTATGTAGCAGACGAGAGCTATATGGCTCACAACTGAATTCATCTTCACTTTTATTTACCATCATTTGTTAGCCTATGATTCAAAATGTGAAATCCAGCCAGGGTAGGTGGGGTCGACTCATTTCTTGGCTTTAATGTTAGGTGTCAGGTGTGAAGGAATTGCTTTTCCAACATCTACACAGATTTCATCATGGCTCACTGTACTTTTCCCTCATATCATTCAGCATGGCTTGAACTTTGTGTTTGTCTGATGATTTTGTTGAATCTTACACCTCCCATCCCCAGCCAGATCTTATGAGGCAGGGACTGTGTGTTTGATTTCTATATCATTGCATTCTAGAACCTAGCAGAGGTGGGGAATGGATGGATAACCCGAAGACAGAAGGTGTGCCTTTCTTCAGTGCACTGGATGTAATAATGGCTCATTTAGGATGGCACACTCATCACTGGAAGAAGCAATGGCCAAACCCACAGGAAAAAATGGATATATAATATATATACTATGTATATAATATGCAAGTATGTGTGTGTGTGTATATATATATATATATATATATATATATATATATATATATACTTGCAATGCAATGTCATGGGACTTTAGCACTCCTAGCCATAATTCTCTAACCTTCTTATTCTCTTTGCTACATTTTTGTTTTAAATATTTTACACTCACCAATAATGTCTACTCCTGAAAATCTAAATTGTCTGTGTGAAAGGTGATGTTGAGGACACTGGAAACTACAGTGATGCTCATGGAAGAGTAATTTAGGACTTCATGGGAATAAAAAAATGAATGGGTCAACAGTGCCGTGGCTAGAGGAAGACCAGGGTGGAGTTTTAGAGAAGAACTGAAGCACTGTGTAGGGAATAAAAAGAACCCCAGTATAAACCGTCCCTAAAATCGACAGATGCAGCCTCTGGTCTACACCCCCCTCTCATAAAGTACATGGAACACTGAAGGAAATCATCTGGCTTCTGTGGATCTCAGTCCAAAAACAACTGCAAGGGGGCGTGTTATATTTATAGAAAGAGACACCCTGTCACGTTAACCCGAGTTGTTTCTTTACAGTTTTGAAAACCTCTACATTATAGACAATGAGTCCTCCTTCTAGGGTGGACTTTTCTACTTGTTCTCAACACACAAACAAGAATTTTAAAAATAACAAGTTCATACTCAAAGGTACACAAGGGTAGTCACCCGTGCTCATGTTCACAGCTTCTCCACCCTATATTTTTCTTTCCCTTTTTTGACCTTTCCCATTTAGAGGAATTCCCAACTATATCAGAATCAGAGTAGCTCAAGATCTGGACTTGCATGAGTCCATGAAGACATTCCTATCATGAAACTCACAGCCCGTTTCATCTACTCTTATATCATTTTAAAAATTCCTCTCTATTTCCTGCATTTTGCATTTCTTCAGTAATATATGAGTTACAGTCAATGGAAAACAAAATCAAAGTAAAAATATACTTACTCTGATTAAGAAATGGATACATAGGGAGCAAACATATGGATACCAATGTGGAAAAGGGAGACTGGGATGAACTGAGAGATTGGGATTGACATATATACACTATTGATGCTGGGTACAAAATAGATAACTAAGGATAACTTACTGTATAGTGCAGGGAACTCTACTCAATACTCTGTGATGACTTAAATGGGAAAGAAATTCAAAAAAGAGAGGCTATAGGTATACATATGTGATGTTGGAGAAGACTTTTGAGAGTCCCTAGGACTGCAAGGAGATCAAACAAGTCAGTTCTGAAAGAAATCAACCCTGAATATTCATTGTAAGGACTGATACTGAAGCTGAAGCTCCCATGCTTGAACCACCTGATGTAAAGCACCAATTCATTGGAAAAAACTCTGATGCTAGGAAAGATTGAAGGCAAAAGGAGAAGAAGGCGACAGAGGATAAGATGAACGTCACTGACTCAATGGACATGAATTTGAGCAAACTCTGGGAGATAGTGGAGGACAAAGGAGCCTGGTGGGCTACAGTCCATGGGGTCACAAAGAGTTGGACATGACTTAGCGACTGAATAGCAACTGAACAACAATGACAATAGCTGATTCACTTTGCTGTTCAGCAGAAGCTAATACAACATTGTAAAATAATTATACTCCAACAAAAATTAATTATATATATATATATATATATATATATATATATATATTTACTCTGCATAATGGGAAACTGTCTTGATAGGGCTCCTAATGCAAATGCTCCTCAAACATTCTCCATCTCATATACCATACCTGACATTTCACCTTTCTCTTTGTTTTTCTGTTTATGCTGATGGTAAACCTCCACTATGGATCCAGTTCTTGCTCTAGGATTAATATTTTGAACAGATTTTCTAAAGCTGAACTCCCACTTCAGTCTCTCATCAGAAACTCAGATCTTGTTTTTGTTTTGTTCATGCTTGTAGCCATGAAAGTGAAAGTGAAGTTGCTCAGTCAAGTCCGACTCTTTGCGACCCCATGGACTAGCCTACCAGGCTCCTCAGTCCTTGGAATTTTCCAGGCAAGAGTACTGGAGTGGGTTGCTATTTCCTTCTCCAGGGGATCTTCCCAACCCAGGGATCAAACCTAGGTCTCCCGCACTGCAGGCAGATGCTTAACTGAGCCACCAGGGAAGCCCAAATTTAATCCAAGTCCATCAAGCCCCAATTTCCAGGAATCCCTGGATACATCACAAGGCCTTTTACTTCCCCAACAGGGCCATTCATGACTGCAGGGCCTGGGAGGGGTCCTAAAATGCTAAGGGAGCCTCTAAGAGTTTAAGGTAGGAAAGTTGTAAACAACACACAAATAAAAGAAATTAAAAATCGATTTTTAAGGTTGTCACTAGGTAAACCCTAGAATTTGCTCAGAGGTGTCTTTGAAGTCACAAGGTTTTAAATTGATATTTTTAGCTGTATAGCATGGGGAACTCTACTAAATGCTCTATGGTGACCTAAATGGGAAGGATATTCAAAAAAGATGGGATATATGCAAACGTAGAGCTGATTCACTTTGCTGAACAGTAGACACTAACTCAACATTGTAATGAAAGTATTCTCCAATAAAAACTAATTTTAAAAAATCATTCAGAGACAATGTGATACTTTATATATATATATAAACTTCAAATTTTGTGTGGACCAAAGAAAGCAATCTGAATTGACTTATCTCCTATTCTCATATGTGCTCTGATGACAAAGAACAGAGTTATGGCCTCATGTGCTCATAAATTCAATCAGACGTGGAGCTTAAGAATAAATTCAGGTAAATGGGAAGACCTCCTAAGACTACCTGTGTTTCTCCACCTAAACTATTTTTAGTGAATAATCCTAACACTTGCCTATCCAGAACAAATATCAGCACTTTTCTTGACATTCCCCTGAGTTGATTATTTTCTGAAACTCAAAATATAAATACATGGCCCAGAACCAGTACAGCACCAAACCACTAACCACTATTGACATATTCCCAGAAGATGCATACTGGAGAGCCCTGAAAGAGCTGAAAACAGGACAGTGTTTAGATTTTCCTAGAAGTTGGAAACTCGTGGTACATCATGACATGGGAGGTTGGGCAAAGGAAGAAGATAAGGGTCTTGGGCTATAGAAATAAGGAGAGAGAGAAAGAAGAATAAGAACAAGAAAAAGAAGGAGGAGAAGGAAAAGAAGAGGGAGAGGAAGAAGAAGCAGAAGAAGAAAGGGGAGGCAGGAAGGGAGGAGGAGAAAGAGAAAAGAACATTAGAACATTCCACCTAGCTAAGGCAGCTTCAGGAGGAAGAGTGAAGATCTGTGACTATCATGTGAGCTGTGCGTCCCTCTTCATTCGTGGGGGACACATCAGGCATGAAAGCATCATGAGCAGCCTGAGTAGAAAGAGGTTCGAGGACTTCATTGCACAGTGAGGGAACTTGAACTCAGCCACAAGAATCAGGGTCACAGATGTCAATGATCAGTGGAATCTGCCAGCTGATCTTTGAGAGCTGAAGTGCTTTGCTCAGTGACATGGAATGTAAATGTGACTGTTTTGAGGCTAGAAATCAGGTCTTCTGACTCCTACTTCTGAAGCTGTTAAGAAATACATCTCCATAAGCAGACACTAACTTGAGAAGCCTTGATCCTGTGACCCTCCACACTGGATACTATGAAGGTATCATCTCTCTCATTTCCAAAGTCAGTATCTTTCACTGTAAGTTAACAACAAAACAAAAATCAAAAAGATCCTGTGGGATTTACAATAGGGAAGATATAGATCTAGGGTATAGAATGTAAAAACTTTAACAAATATTTTTTAAAGGCACCATGTAACCTGATTATATTTAACCTTTTCATTATTTTACCTTGATCATCTGGAACTCCTCTGAAAAGTTTCAAAATACACCACACTTGAGCAATTTACAATGGCATGGATTAGTCATAATCAGACTGACATAAAGAAGAAGATTAAAGGGAAGTAAAAAAGTTACTGTTTAATTGAACTGTACTTTACATATTTGGGAAATATAAATTAAAAAGCATAAACCATAAAAAAAAGAAGCATGAACCATGACCATACGATTCCCTTGTTTACTGTAAGATGGAATTATATCAGTGGGAAAGGAATCATGATATCAGTCATTTATTGATTTAGTTCCTCATATGTTTTATGCATTATTTGAAAAATATAATATATTTAATATTTAATTTTATTTACTAAAATAAAATATTTTTTAGTCTAATGTATGCATTGCTGCTGCTGCTGCTAATCGTTTTAGTCGTGTCCAACTCTGTGCGGCCCCATAGACGGCAACCCACCAGGCTCCCCCGTCCCTGGGATTCTCCAGGCAAGAACACTGGCATGGGTTGCCATTTCCTTCTCCAATGCATGAAAGTGAAAAGTGAAAGTGAAGTCACTCAGTCGTGTTTGACTCTTCACGACCCCATGGACTGCAGCCTACCAGGCTCCTCCGTCCATGGGATTTTCCAGGCAAGAGTACTGGAGTGGGGTGCCATTGCCTTCTCCAAATGTATGCATTAGACTACTGTTAATAATTTTAAGTAATGAATAAGTTATGAATTTAAGCTTGCTATTTATGTCTGCAAAAACATAAAAGGAAAGCATACACTTTCTAAGTAAAGTAACAGGAATAAAGACAAACTTTTGTAGAAGTTTTCATTCCCTACTTCCATTTTGATTTATATTCCAGTGGTTTATGATCAAAGTTGAAGTATAACAACAACAGGTGTTTAGTGTTAATCACCTGATGCTATCTTACCATGTTAGTTTTTTTACCCTTCAAGTGCTAAATTTTTTTTTTCGTGTGCTAAGCCTTTATTTTATTTTTTTAATATAAATTTATTTATTTTAATTGGAGACTAATTACTTTACAATATTGTATTGGTTTTGCCATACATTGAAACTGTAGGTGAATCAGAAGAAGGGCAAACAGGAAAAGTCCTGGAATACAGCAAGTATAATAAGGAGAAGGACCCAAAGGGACCTATCAACTCATAACAAGATATTCAACAAAGGATGCTAGATCATCACCATCACCATGACACTTCCAGACCTTGCATCACTCGTTAACAATTCAAAATGGAGATAACATTATCACAACATCACTTTATCTAAGAACCACCCCAAAATCTCTTGAGGGCTGAAACAGCAAATTTTGTCAACTTAGTCCACCTCTAACACAGAAAAAAAAAAAAAGAATTAACAAACAGTTCAAATGGTAATGGCTATTTGAAAAAGTATGACATGAACACACTAGATGTTCATCAATGTTGACTCCTATTGTTCTATAGGCATGGAGAACAGCTAAAAAACTTCTGGGCAATCAGAGGAACAGAAAAATACTTTACACCATACCTCTCAAATGGCAAGAACTAAAATGAAGTTTAAAAAAAAATTCAATACTGTTTTCTGCAAGTTTCTTAACTAAACAGAGGCCTGTATCACACTCACAAACTACACAGCAGCACATTCTCATACCAGAGTCTCTGGAGGATGGGCCTGTCAGGAGTCACATATTGAAACAATTTGTTCATGGGTGTTTAGTTATAGATTTCATATTTTTACCCAGAAAAAGCTTAACAGTATTTCCATGTTACAGAATATGTTGGGTATAATTTACAGTCTGGCATATGCTATATCCTATTCATGATGAAAGAGAATTTGTCAGATGCTTCTAAAACATGTTATTTGCCAGATTATATTCCCTTTCTTATTTTATGAAACCCAATCACCTAAGACAGAAATCTGGAAGTCATTCTATCTTCTTGCCTCTCTCCCATCATCCATTTCACATAGATCATAAAGGCCTGCCTATTTTTCCCCTAAACATCTCTAAAATCCCTCCTCTTTTCTCCATTCTCACTGCTCAGAATTACATCAGTTTCTCCTTTGGATCATTTAAGAGCCTCCTAAACCTTCATCCCTCTTTTCTTCTCCCATGCTGTCCACCCGGCACATTTCTAACCCAGTAGAATATCTCTAGAGCTTCAATATAATTCTTACTCCCTTCAAGAATAAGAGCTCTGCCTGACTCAGTTTTCATTACCGCCTTCCTACCCTGTATGCACACGTCTATTGAAATGTATGCCATCCATTGAATGTGCCCTATTCTCTCACAGTTTGCTATCATTTTTTAATGCCCTTGCCTCTTTTATTCACCTTTACCTTTCAACTCTTGCTTATCCTTCAAAATTCTCTCCTCTATAAAATCTCTCTTGTTCTCCTTTTTCCTGAATTCACTTTCTTCCTCATGTTCTCCAAACCCCTATATGTCTCTACTATAGCATTTCAATCCTTTGCCCTGGGAACTATGTGAAGGCAGGGTCCCATGATCCAACAAATGCAGCACAGAATAGACAATAAGTGGTTGCAAAATTAAGCTGAATAAACCAAGTCAAATATTTATCAAGACTGTTCCTAAGTAGCATCTACTAAATGAAACAAAGATAAACAGAAAAATAATAAAATGACTAAGACTGCAAGCAATTGAAAGTTTATCTTCACTAACACATTAAAAGTGAACTGTATTCCAATATAAAAAATTTTTAAATACAAAAAAGGAGGAAAAAGTAAAACTGAAAGTTTATCTTCAAATTATTTTAACAGCCATGAACTAAGTAATCTGAACTACACACAACACAAACTTATACAGTTTGTCTATACAATATAAATATAATAAATACGATCCCTTTAATGACAAGTTGTCTAACTTGCTGAAAGTTCTGAAATACTGTTGTTCTCTAGTAACATATGACCCAAATCTTGAACTTAAATTTATATAGGGTAGTAACAGAGTTATTGAAAGCCTGAGCATTTTCTTCTCCTGTGAGAGCCTGGGGTAAAAGTAGCCAAAAAGACCTCAAATGCAAGTCCTGAAGTTTAAGCCCAGGTGCATTATTCCACAGGAAAGCTACGGTCTACTCCCTAGCTCAGGATAATCCCTTTATCCAAGGTTTCCTGAAGTCTTTAAAACTATCCATTAAATGCCTTAAGATCATTCCTTTAAAATACTGCCAAGAGGAATGCTTTCCAGACCTGATCCATGATAAATGTAAGTGGAAGAAGAGCAGATTTCTTTCTTTTTCATTAATTTTGTACTCAGGGTCTTGAATGTCTTTTTAGTACTTTTTCCTTATATACTGAATACACATAACAGACTTGGAAACATTACAAAGTTTTAAACTTTTAAATATCTTAACTATTTAGCCCCATTTCTTCTACTTCCCTTCTTCACGAAACTCCCTCGAGATTTTGGTTTCATTCTTTGTTTCAGGGGATGAAACTCATGAAAATAGCTCGCTTGTTTATATACACTACTGTACTAAAACACTCTGAAAGGTTCTTTGCAGCCTGAATAGCTCCAAAATATTCTTCAATATAATATAATTCAGTTTGTAGAATTAGTTTTTATTGAGACATAATTTATAATAAAACATAAGCTTCAGGTGAGCAACATAGTGATTCATAATTTTTAAAGACTGTACTCCATTCATAATTTTAAAAAATTGGCTATATTCCTTATGTTGAACAATATGTCCTTGCAGTTTATTTATTTTGTACATAGTAGTTTGACTCTCTCAATCCTATACCCCTATCTTGCCCTTTCTCCTTCCCTTACCCTACTGGCAACCACTACTTGTTCTCTATATCTGAGTCTGTTTTTGTTTTGTTATATTCACTAGTTTGCTTTATTTTTTAGATTTTACATATAGGTGCTATCACACAGTATTTGTCTTTCTTTGATTTATTTCACTAAGCACAATACCCTTCAAGTCCATCCATGTTATTGAAAATGACAAAATTTCATTCTCTTTTGTGGCTGTATGTATGTATTCCCATCACATACACATACCACATCTTCTTTATCTATTCATCTGCGGATAGACACTGAGGCTGCTTCCATACCTTGGTTACTGTAAACAGCACTGTGATAAATATCAGGGTGTATGGATCCTTTCAAACCATGGTTTTCTCTAGATATATGCCAAGGAGTGGGATTGTTGGATCATATGGTATTTATCTTTACTTTTTTGAGGATCCTCCATATTGTTTTCCACAGTTGCTGAGCCAATTTATACTCCCATCAACAGTGCACAAGGATTCCTTTTCCTCCACGTGCTCTCCAGCATTTATCATTTGTATTTCTTTTGGTGATAGCCATTCTGACAGGTGTGAGGTGACATCTCATTGTGGCTTGGATTTACATTTCCCTGATGATTAGCCATGTTGAGCATCTTTCCATGTGACTTTTGGCCATCTGCATTTACTCCAGAAAAATGTCTATTCAGATTTTCTGCCTGTTTTTGGATTTTTTTTTTTTTGCTTCTTTTCTATTTATTGAAGAAGAGCTGATTTGCAGTGCTTCAAGTATACAGTGTTTCAAGTGATTCAGTTATACATATGCATATCCTTTTTCATATTCTTTTCCATTATGGGTTATTAGAAGATACTGAAAGTTTCCTGTGCTATACAGCAGAACTTTGTTGTTTGTCTTATATACATTAATAAGAGGGTATATCTGTTAATCTCAAATTCCTCACTTATCCCTCTGCTCCTTTCCCTTTTGGTAGCCATAAGTTTATTTCCTACATCTGTGAGTTCTCTTTCTGTTTTGTAAATAAGTTTGTGTCATATTTTAGGTTCCACATATAAGTGATATCATATAATATTTGTCTTTCTCTGTCTGACTTCACTTAGTATGATAATTCCTAGGCTAATCCACGTTGCTGCAAATGGCATTACTTCATTCTTTTCATGACTGAGTACTATTCCACTGTGTATATATGCCACATCTTCTTTATCTATTTATCTGTCAATGGACATTTAGGTTGTTGTTTATATATTTGGGGTATTAACCTCATAATGGTCAAATCATTTGAAAATATTTCCTCCCATTCAATAGGTTGCTTTCTCATTTTAACAATGATTTCCTTTGCTGTGCAGAAGATTTTGTTTAATTAAGTCCCATGTGCTTATTTTTGCTTCTGTTTCTTTTGCCATAGGAGACAGATTTAAAAAATGCTACAATTTATGTCAAAGCATGTTCTAACTATGTTTTCTTCTGGTAGTTTTATGGTTTCTGGTCTTAAATTTAGATCTTTACTCCAGGTGAGTTCATTTTTATATATGGTGTGAGAAAATGTTACAACTTCATCCTTTGACATGTTGCTGTCCTGTTTTCCAGCATAACTTACTGAAAAGTCTGTCTTTTATCCATTCTTCATTCTTGCTATTTCATCATAGATTAATTGACCACAACTCCATGGGTTTAATTCTGGGCTCTCTATTCTGTTTCGTGAATCTGTGTCTGGTTTTTTGCAGTATCAAGTGTTTTGATAACTGTAGCTTTGTAGCATAGTCTGAGGTCAGGGAGTTGATACTTCCAGCTCTGTTCTTCTTCCTCAAGATTTTTTTGGTTTCTCTAAGTGTTTTGTGTTTCCATACAAATATTAAAACTATTTGTTCCAGTTCTGTGAAAAATTTCATTGGTATTTTAATAGGAATTGCATTGAATCTGTAAATTGCTTTGTGTAGTATGGTCATTTTAACAACATTAAACTTTCCAATTCATGAGCATGGCATTTCTTTCCATCTGTTTGTGTTGTCTTCAGTTTCTTTCATCAGCATCTTATTGTTTTCCAAGTACAGGTTTTTCCCTTAGGTAGAATTATTTCTAGATATTTATTCTTTCTGATGTGGTTATAAATGAAATTATTTCCTTAACTTCTTATAGTTTATTGTTAGTGTATAGAAATGCAGCAGATTTCTATAAATTATCTATTCTGCAACTTTACCAAATTCATTGGTGAGTTCTAATAGTTTTCTGGTGGCATTTTTAGGATTTTCTGTATATAGTACTATGTCATCTCTAAACAGTGACAATTTTATTTCTTTCTTTCCATTTTGGATTATTTTATTTCTTTTTTTTTTTCTTATTGCTGTGGCTAGGAGTTCCAATACTACAATGAATAAAAGTGTTGAGAAAGGGCATCCGACTCTTGTTGTTGAACTTAGAGAAATTTTTTCAGTGTTTTACTGTTTAATATGATGCCAGCTGTAGGCTAATCACATAGGGCTTTTATTATCTTGATGTATGCTCCCTCTATACCTACCTTGTTTTCTTTTTAATCATAATGCATAGTGAATTTTGTCAAAAGCTTTTTTTGCATCTATTGAGATGATCACTTGGTTTTCATTCTACAACTTGTTAATGTGGTGTGTCATACTGATTGATTTGTGAATCTTGACCTAGCTTTGCACTGCTGGGACAAATTCTACTTGATCATGGTTATAATCCTTTCAATGTATTGTTGACTTGGTTTACTAATATTTTGTTGAGGATTATTTGCATCTATATCCATTAGTGATGTGTATGTGTGTGTACGCGCATGCTCAGTCATACCCAACTCTTTGGACTGTAGCCTGCCAGGCTCCTCTGTCCATGGGATTTGCTCCTCCAGGGAATCTTCCAAACCCAGGGATCAAACCTGTGTCCCCTGCATTTCCTACATTACAGGCAGATTCTTTACCTGTTGAGTCATTGGGGAAGCCCATGTCTGTCAGTGATATTGGCCTGGAATTTTCTTTTTTGTGCGATATCTTCATCGGATTTTGGTATCAGGGTAATTCTGAACTCAATGAATTTGGATGTGTTCCTTCCTCTGCAATTTTTTGGAATAGTTTAAAAAGGATGAGTGAGTGAGTGAATGAAGTCGCTCAGTTGTGTCCGACTCTTTGCGACCCCGTGGACTGTAGCCTACCAGGCTTCTCCATCCATGGGATTCCCCAGGCAAGAATACTGGAGTGGGTTACCATTTCCTTCTCCAGGGGAATCTTCCCGACCCAGGGATTGAACCTGGGTGTCCCACATTGGAGGCAGACACTTTAACCTCTGAGCCACCAGGGAAGCCCAGAGATTAAATAGTATGCCTAAAGACTTTTTCATTTATTCATTTAATAAGTTGATATTGGTTAAAGTTCCTTCCTTTGCTGATCATGAATTCTCTGAGAATGTAATGATTAATCCCCAAAAGCATGTCCATTCACACAAAAGTCTCATATATAATTAATTTCAAGTGCTTCAAGGACCCTCTGGAGTTTGACCCCACTGTGTCTAGAGCTGTTTATCAAAGTTTTAACATCAGTGTTCCACTTAATGGATTTTGGCACTTCTGCAGAAAAATCCACAACAATTCAGAAAAATTAAAATATCGAATTTGAAATTATTGTTAACTGTTTCGTATCTGTGGAAATATTACAAACCCTTTTGTGTCTCTGTCAGATAGTTTTGCATAATTGGATAGAAGTATAACCAGGAAAATAGAACAGTATTTTACTGAAAGGTATTTTTAAAGTGCCATTAGTTGATAAGCAGATGACTATTTCCTGTTCAAATGCTGGAATGTTGACTGTCTTAACTTGGAATAGATACAGATTCCTTATCTACTCTCTGGTTGCATTTGGCACTGGAAAACCATTACTTCATATTTTGTAAAAATATTTGGATGTGGTTCTAAATTATGATCAGGCATATGACCTCAATTTATTTTTTAGATGAATGAAGAAATTTATCAATCTGTGTCACATGCCTGTAGCAGAAGCTATAATATTAACCAAATATGCCCACCAGTTATTCCCTTACATTTCCCATTTCCCCCACAATTAAGTAGAACCATGTGTCTCATTCTGGCCAATAAGATGAAAGTGATATTACGCATATTATTCCCAAGCTGAGGCAGTGAGAAGCTGTGTGTGCCTATCCAAGTTTTTTTTCTTTTCCACTGTAGTGATTAGAAACTGAGGTAGCTAGAGGACAGTGGAAATTCTGTCAGATTTGATTCTTCTGGGCTATGTGAGGCAGAGCCCTGGCTGTCCCACGATAGTCAGGGTGAGAGTAAGAAATAAATCTTTATGATCTTCAGCCACTGGAATTTCAAGGAAACTTTTACACTACAACATAAGCCCTAACTTAGTCTAACTGTGGTATAATAGTAGCTACTGCAACATTTGCACTCAAGTCCTGTTCATTTTAGTAATCCTGATATCCTCAGCTTTTGTTGAATGTATCATGCCTTGTATGTGACCATTAGAAACCTTGGACATGCTCCTATCAGTTCTGCTGCTGCTGCTGCTAAGTCGCATCAGTCGTGTCCGATTTCGTGCAACCCCATAGACGGCAGCCCACCAGGCTCCCCTGTCCCTGGGATTCTCCAGGCAAGAACACTGGAGTGGGTTGCCATTTCCTTCTCCAATGCGTGAAAGTGAAAAGTGAAAGTGAAGTCCCTCAATTGTGTCCGACTCCTAGCGACCCCATGGACTGCAGCCTACCAGGCTCCTCCATCCATGGGATTTTCCAGGCAAGAGTACACAGATAAAATGTTTCCCCTTAGTTTATGGATAAAATCAAATGAATTTAAAGTGCTTATCATAGAGCTTGACACATGGAAAAGGCTCAACAAAAGTAGCCCTTTTATTGCTATGATTGTTATTCCCTTTTAGCTCCATCTTAAAGACTCAGAGTATACAATAGCATAGAATAGTCTCTGAGAAATTATACAGTAAATCAAATCAAACCCAATTAGAACAAAAATTTTTTTAATTCTGTTTATCAGGAATTTTCTAATTACCTGGCTACATATAGGTATTGTTATGGGAAAACTATATATACTCATTTAATTAAAAGGGAAGACTTTATTTTTCTTATCATTACTGTTAATAACATTCAACAGAAAAATTTTCTACTAACAAAAATTTTTGTTGTACCAGTCGATTCACATGTAGAAGGGTAGCTGCTCAACACAGAAGCGGTCCTCTTAGAAGAGAATGCTTCCTAAGCTGACTGTATCTTGGAAAACCCCACTCTTCTTGAGATAAGTTAGTCATTTAGTGACAGTTTAGTTAACAAACTATCATATTCATGTCTGCTTCATCAAAGATCTGTTCCTTCCTTCACAGATTGAACCTTTTCGTATGTGTTGTCCCAGGCTGAACCCAGTCTGAACTTGCCAAAGGTACTCAGATTTGAATTTCTGATGAAATTCATCTAAGCAGACCACTGTTCCTCCCAGGTGAGAGTTGCTAGAATGCCTCACTGCTCAAGGCCTTTTGGAAGAAGATTTCATGATATGTGTCTCCAGCTTAGTTTTTAATTTTCTCTTGCAAATTTCCTGGAAAATCAGCAAAAAATTTTTTACTAAAAATAGTAATATATGTAAGTCTAGCATAGTAACAAGCCCAGAATAGACAATAAATGACGGTTTCTTTTCTCTTTTTTGACTTTTCTCCCTTCATGTATCACGTTAATGATCACTCCAAGGTAGTTTCAAATTCCTACAATCTTGTGATGCAACTTTCATGAGTGAGGAGCTACTTCTTATGGGTGAACAACAAAAGAGGTTTCTTGAGGTGGAATCTACTTCTGACAAAGATGCTGTGAAGATTGTTGACATGAAAATAAAGGATTTAGAATAGTGCATAAACTTAGCTGACAAAGCAGTAGTAGGATTTGAGAGGATTGACTCAATTTTTGAAAGAAGTTCTACTGTGGGTAAAATGCTATCAAACTACATTGTATGGTAAAGAGAAATCATTTATGAAAGGACGAGTCAATGGATGCAACCAACTTCATTCTTGTCTTATTTTTAAAAATTGCCACAGTCATCCAACCTTCCACAACTCCTACTCTGATCTGTGCAACCATCAACCATCTCTTCCCAAGGAGATGAGATCTGAAGAAAGAAAAAGAGTTAAACTCTACTTGTTCATTGTGTGACTTTGGGGAAACTACTGAGATTAAGTAAGCCTCAGTAATTTTATCTGAAAAATAATAGTACCAGTGTTACAAATTACTGTGAGAGTTAAATTATATCATGCTAAAAAATGTTAATAAAGTATAGTAAAAATACTACATAGTAAAAATGCTATATAGTAAAAAATGCTATATAATAAAAATTTAAAGTGTTTAGAAACAATAGTAATTATTTCAGTACTAATCACTATTTTAAATAACCACAAACTAACAAGTATTATCTTCTGGATAAACCACCAATATTTTTAGAAAGATTGTTGTCAACACTAAAAATAGATGAAAATAATAATATCTAGTTTTCCCTGGTGGCTCAGATGGTAAAAAATCTGCTTGCAAAGCAGGAGGCCTGGGTTCCATCCCTAGATCAAGAAGATCCCCTGGATGAGGCTACCCACTCCAATATTCTTGCCTGGATAATTCCATGAACAAAGGAGCCTGGTGGGCTACAGTCCATGGGGTTGCAAAGAGTTGGACACGACTGAGGACTAACATACACACAAAATAATATCTATTGTTTAGAAAGTGGTTGATAAATATGAAGTTGTCATTTCTGAATGTCAAAAATGGTCAAATATTAGCAATTTACGTGGTTCAACCTAAATATTTACATCATTGTTTGGGTATCTTTTTTAAACACGAAAAACATTTTGTATTGGGGTATAGCCAATTAACAATGTTGTGATAGTTTCACATGAATAGCACATGAACTCAGCCTTACATGTATATGCTGTTATTCTCAATAGGAATACTAAGATTTATCAGTATTTGCATGAATCTCAGGAAAAGGCTAATTAATGCATACTAGCCTATCTCAAGGGCTTCCCTGGTGGTTCAGATGGTACAGAATCCACCTGCAATGTGGGACACTTGGGTTCGATCCCCAGGTTGGGAAGATCCCCTGGAGGAGGGCATGGCAACCCACTCCCATATTCTTGCCTGGAGAATCCCATGGACAAGGAGCCTGGCAGACTGCAGTCCATGGGATCAAAAAGAGGCAAACATGACTGAATGACTAAGCACACACACACACCCTATCACAAATATTTTCTGACCCAAAAAAAAAAAGTACTCTTTTCAAAAGAGGGCAGAGATATTCCTGTCCTAAATTTTCTTCAGACTTTAGAGACCAGCATTACAAATTATTTCACTTCAGTGTGACCAAAGTTATAAATCACTTGTGACAAGATAATGTTTAAAAAGAGCTTGCATTTTCTTTGTAAATATGGATTCCATTGGCAAAGTCACTTTCTTGAAAAGAAAATTAGAGACAACCTAAATTCAGAGAAATTACCTTACAATTTTCCTGTGATCAAGTAACTAAAGGAAATTGCTGTCCCCTCGCTGTTCTGAGCCCAACAAGTTCACCTATTTTTGTGATTTCAAGTGTGAAACAGGAAGTTCCACATAAAACTCCTCAAGATAGAGATAGGAATGAGATTCTGAGAGATGTATATTTAATTATATAAACTTGTTCTATGATATACAATCAATGGCACATTTCCAGAAATGCAAAAGGCAAAGGCCTCCCAGGCACAAAGCCAAAAATCACTCACGTGTGTCAATTCAGTTGAATCCTTAGTAAGCTTCAATACATCATTAACTTAAAACTTAGGTAAAACTTTTCTATTATAACTGAGTGAAACATTTTGAGGTATATATAATCTTTTGATTAACTGGTAATCATTTGAGAGAAAGTATTGTGCCTGGAGAATCCCAGGGACGGGAAGCCTGGTGGGCTGCTGTTTATGGGGTCGCACAGAGTCGTACATGACTGAAGCGACGCAGCAGCAGCAGCAGCAGCATTGTGCCTGGAGAATCCCAGGGACGGGGGAGCCTGGTGGGCTGCCATCTATGGGGTCGCACAGAGTCAGACACGACTGAAGCGACTTAGCAGCATTGTGCTAAAGGACCTCAGGATTATGCTTTAATCACTCTTGGTACCAGTTTAAGAAATGCCACTTTCCCTTTACTCATCTCAACATGTATCCAGTGTAAACTTTCAAATCTATTGCTTTTTTTGGAGAGAGTGACTTTATAGCAATCAAATCCATATTTCATCATGCAGAATTTTCAGAGATGGGGATGTTAGTGGTGATGCTGAAATCTAGCATGGTTCACCCCATCATTCACAGAAGCACTATTCACAATAGCCAAGACATGGAAACAACTTAAATGCCCATCAACAGATGAATGGATAAGGGAATGTGGCACATATATGGTTGTGTATACATATATTCATATATACATATATTCACGTATACATGGGCTTCCCTGGTAGCTCAGTGGTAAAGAATTCACATACCAATGCAGGAGACATGGGTTCAATGCCTGGGTCAGAAAGATTCACATGGAAAAAAAATTGCAACACACTCCAGTATTCTTGCCTGGAGAATCCCATGGACAGAAGAGCCTGGCAGGCTACAGTCCACAGGGTCACAAAAGGGTTGGAACAATTTAACGACTAAACAACAGCTGCTGCTGCTAAGTCACTTCAGTTATGTCCAACTCTGCACAACCCCATAGATGGCAGTTCACCAGGCTCCCCCGTCCCTGGGATTCTCCAGGCAAGAACACTGGAGTGGGTTGCCATTTCCTTCTCCAATGCATGAAAGTGAAGTGAAAGTGAAGTCGCTCAGTCATGTCCAACTCTTTGCGACCCCACAAATCACAGCACGCCAGGCCTCCCTGTCCATCACCAACTCCCAGAGTTCACTCAGACTCACATTCATTGAGTCGGTGATGCCATCCAGCCATCTCATCCTCTGTTGTCCCCTTCTCCACCTGCCCCCAATCCCTCCCAGCATCAGAGTCTTTTCCAAGGAGTCAACTCTTCGCATGAGGTGGCCAAAGTACTGGAGTTTCACATTTAGCATCATTCCTTCCAAAGAAATCCCAGGGCTGATCTCCTTCAGAATGGACTGGTTGGATCTCCTTGCAGTCCAAGGGACTCTCAAGAGTCTTCTCCAACACCACAGTTCAAAAGCATCAATTCTTTGGCGCTCAGCCTTCTTCACAGTCTGACAGTCTCACATCCACACATGACCACAGGAAAAACCATAGCCTTGACTTGATGGACCTTTGTTGGCAAAGTAATGTCTCTGCTTTTGAATATGCTATCTAGGATGATCATAACTTTCCTTCCAAGGAGTAAGCGTCTTTTAATTTCATGGCTGCAGTCACCATCTGCAGTGATTTTGGAGCCCTAAAAAATAAAGTCTGACACTGTTTCCACTGTTTCCCCATCTATTTGCCATGAAGTGATGGGACCAGATACCGTAATCTTTGTTTTCTGAATGTTGAGCTTTAAGCCAAATTTTTCCCTCTCTACTTTCACTTTATTCAAGAGGCTTTTGAGTTCCTCTTCACTTTCTGCCATAAGGGTGGTGTCATCTGCATATCTGAGGTTATTGATATTCCTCCTGGCAATCTTGATTCCAGCTTGTGCTTCTTCCAGCCCAGCGTTTATCATGATGTACTCTGCATATAAGTTAAATAAACAGGGTGACAATATACAGCCTTGATGTACTCCTTTTCCTATTTGGAACCAGTCTGTTGTTCCATGTCCAGTTCTACCTGTTGCTTCTTGACCTGCATACAAATTTCTCAAGAGGCAGATCAGGTAGTCTGGTATTCCCATCTCTTTCAGAATTTTCCACAGTTTATTGTGATCCACACAGTCAAAGGCTTTGGCATAGTCAATAAAGCAGAAATAGATGCTTTTCGGGAACTCTCTTGCTTTTTCCATGATCCAGCGGATATTGGCAATTTGATCTCTGGTTCCTCTGCCTTTTCTAAAACCAGCTTGAACATCAGGAAGTTCACGATTCACGTATTGCTGAAGCCTGGCTAGGAGAATTTTGAGCATTACTAGCGTGTGAGATGAGTGCAAATGTGCAGTAGTTTGAGCATTCTTTGGCATTGCCTTTCTTTGGGATTGGAGTGAAAACTGACCTTTTTCAGTCCTGTGGCCACTGCTGAGTTTTCCAAATTTGCTGGCATATTGAGTGCAGCACTTTCACAGCATCATCTTTCAAGATTTGAAATAGCTCGACTGGAATTCCATCACCTCCACTAGCTTTGTTCATAGTGATGCTTTCTATGGCCCACTTGACTTCACATTCCAGGATGTCTGGCTCTAGGTGAGTGATCACACCATCGTGATTATCTGGGTCATGAAGATCTTTTTTGTACAGTTCTTCTGTGTATTCTTGCCATCTCTTCTGAATATCTTCTGCTTCTGTTAGGTCCATACCATTTCTGTCCTTTATCGAGCACATCTTTGCATGGAATGTTCCCTTGGTATCTCTAATTTTCTTGAAGAGATCTCTAGTCTTTTCCATTCTGTTGTTTTCCTCTATTTCTTTGCATTGATTGCTGAAGAAGGCTTTCTTATCTCTTCTTGCTATTCTTTGGAACTCTGCATTCAGATGCTTATATCTTTCCTTTTCTCCTTTGCTTTTCACTTCTCTTCTTTTCACAGCTATTTGTAAGGCCTCCCCAGACAGCCATTTTGCTTTTTTGCATTTCTTTTCCACGGGGATGGTCTTGATCCTTATCTCCTGTACAATGTCATGAACCTCATTCCATAGTTCATCACGCACTCTATCTATCAGATCTAGGCCCTTAAATGTATTTCTCACTTCCACTGTATAATCATAAGGGATTTGATTTAGGTCATACCTGAATGGTCTAGTGGTTTTCCCTACTTTCTTCAATTTAATTCTGAATTTGGCAATAAGGAGTTCATGGTCTGAGCCACAGTCAGCTCCTGGTCTTGTTTTTGCTGACTGTATAGAGCTTCTCCATCTTTGGCTGCAAAGAATATAATCAATCTGATTTCGGTGTTGACCATCTGGTGATGTCCATGTATAGAGTCTTCTCTTGTGTTGGAAGAGGGTGTTTGTTATGATCAGTGCATTTTCTTGGCAAAACTCTATTAGTCTTTGCCCTGCTTCATTCCATATTCCAAGGCCAAATTTGCCTGTTAATCCAGGAGTTTCTTAACTTCCTACTTTTGCATTCCAGATCCCTGTAATGAAAAGGACATCTTTTTTGGGTGTTAGTTCTAAAACGTCTTGTAGGTCTTCATAGAACTGTTCAAGTTCAGCTTCTTCAGTGTTACTGTTTGGGGCATAGACTTGGATTACTGTGATATTGAATGGTTTGCCTTGGAAATGAACAGAGATCATTCTGTCGTTTTTGAGATTGCATCCAAGTACTGCATTTCGGATTCTTTTGTTGACCATGATGGCTACTCCATTTCTTCTGAGGGATTCCTGCCCACAGTAGTAGATATAATGGTCATCTGAGTTAAATTCACCCATCCCAGTCCATTTGAGTTCGCTGATTCCTAGAATGTTGACATTCACTCTTGCCATCTCTTGTTTGACCACTTCCAATTTGCCTTGATTCATGGACCTGACATTCCAGGTTCCTATGCAATATTGCTCTTTACAGCATCGGACCTTGCTTCTATCACCAGTCACATCCACAGCTGGGTATTCTTTTTGCTTTGGCTCCATCCCTTCATTCTTTCTGGAGTTATTTCTCCACTGATCTCCAGTAGCATATTGGGCACCTACTGACCTGGGGAGTTCCTCTTTCAGTATCGTATCATTTTGCCTTTTCATATTGTTCATGGAGTTCTCAAGGCAAGAATAGTGAAGTGGTTTGCCATTCCCTTCTCCAGTGGACCACATTCTGTCAGATCTCTCCACCATTACCCGCCCATCTTGGGTTGCCCCATAGGCATGGCTTAGTTTCATTGAGTTAGACAAGGAAACTATAAGTAACATGAAAAGACAGCCTTCAGAATGGGAGAAAATAATAGCAAATGAAGCAACTGACAAAGAATTAATCTCAAAAATATACAAGCAGCTCCTGCAGCTCAACTCCAGGAAAATAAGCGACCCAATCAAAAGATGGGCCAAATAACTAAACAGACATTTCCCCAAAGAAGACATACCAATGGCTAACAAACACATGAAAAGATGCTCAACATCACTCATTATCAGAGAAATGCAAATCAAAACCACAAGGAGGTACCATCTCATGCCGGTCAGAATGGCTGCCATCAAAAAGTCTACAAACAAGAAATACTGGAGATGGTGAAGAGAAAAGGGAACCCTCTTACACTGTTGGTGGGAATGCACACTAGGACAGCCACTAGGGGAAACGGTGTGGAGATTCCTTAAAAAACTGGAAATAGAACTGCCATATGACCCAGTGATCCCACTGCTGGGCATCCACACTGAGGAAATCAGAATAGAAAGAGACACGTGTCCTCCCTTGTCCATTGCAGCACTGTTGATGTCCATCGGTAGATGAATGAATAAGAAAGCAGTGGTACATATACACGATGAAATATTACTAAGCCATTAAAAAGAAGCATTTGAATCAGTTCTAATGAGGTGGATGAAACTGGAGCCTATTATACAGAATGAAGTAAATCAGAAAGAAAAACACCAATACAGTATATTAATGCATATATATGGAATTTAGAAAGATGGTAACAATGACCCTATATGTGAGACAGCAAAAGAGACACAGATGTAAAGAACAGACTTTTGGACTCTGTGGGAGAAGGCGAGAGTGGGATGATTTGAGAGAATAGCACTGAAACATGTATATTACCATATGTAAAATGGATGGCCAGTCCAGGTTCGATGCATGAGACAGGGTGCTTAGGACTGGTGCACTGGGATGACCCTGAGGGATGGGATGGGGAGGGAGGTGGGAGAAAAGTGTCCTCCCCCAAAGATGGTGGACACCCATGGCTAACTCATGTGAATGTATGGCAAAAACCACTACAATATTGTAAAGTAATTAGCTTCCAATTAAAATAAATAAATTAATTTACAAAAATAAAACAAATTCTGCTGCTGCTGCTAAGTCACTTCAGTCGTGTCCAACTCTGTGTGACCCCATAGACGGCGGCCCACCAGGCTCCCCCGTCCCTGGGATTCTCCAGGCCAGAACACTGGAGAGGGTTGCCATTTCCTTCTCCAATGCATGAAAGGGAAAAGTGAAAGTGAAGTCGCTCAGTCGTGTCCAACTCTTTGCGACCCCATGGTCTGCAGCCTACCAGGCTCCTCCGTCCATTGGATTTTCCAGGCAAGAGTACTGGAGTGGGGTGCCATTGCCTTCTCCTAAACAAATTCTACTACTCTGTAAAACCAATGACAAAAAGGGCAAAACTGTCAAGATCAACTTATTTGGAACTCTGGAAATTAACTAAAGACTTGTAGCAGCATGGGTAGCACTTATTCAAGAAAAACAGCTGATTTTCAGTAAGAATAGTAAATTTTGTGGCATTTTAACTTACCCCACTCTCATTTTCCTCACCTCAGCTCAGTGGTAGACTTAAAAATAACAGTCTACATTCCTGTTCCCAGAGGGAAAAGAATAAGCCTCATTCACAAAGAATTACAATTATTTTTCACCTGTCTGATGGCTCCCTGGAGGGACAGTCCAAAACATTTGCCTTTACTTTTCCTAATTTGAAACTGACTCAGTGCTAAAGTTGCTTCCTGGGGGATGTTTGTCAAGAAACATTTATAGGCTGATATCTTGGCTGCTGCTGTCTCAGGCAATCAGTGAGATCTGGAACTATTATAGACCATTGTAAACTAGCCAAGGAGCTCGAAAATTAAGGCTGAGGAGTGAGATGTACAAGGGGACTTTGAAAAACTCCAATATACTGTTGGGAATATAGAAGACTGTACACATGATTAGACTGTGCAAATGATCAAGAAAGACCTGGAGATTCTATGAAAGTAGGAAAATCAAACATTGAAACCCAGGACAAAAAAAGAATCTTGAAAGCAGCAAGAGAGTAGTGACTCATAACATACAAAGAATGCCTAATAAGATTAACATTTGATTTCTCATCAGAAAACAGAGACCAAATGGCAATGAGGTTACATATTTGAAATGCTAAAAGAAGAAGAAATGCCAAATGATTTTATATCTGGCAAAACTATTCTTCAACAATGAAAGCTAAATTAAGACATTCCCCAATAAACAGAGTTTTGTCAAAAGAACACACTGGTCATAGCAAATACCCTCTTCCAATAACCCAAGAGAAGATTCTACACATGGACATCATTAGATGACGGTGGCTCAGACCATCCGCTCCTTATTGCAAAATTCAGACCTAAATTGAAGAAAGTAAGGAAAATCACTAGGCCATTCAGGTATGAACTAAATCAAATCTCTTATGAATTATATAGTGAAAGTGATGAATAGATTCAAGGGATCAGATCTGGTAGACAGAGTGCCTGAAGAACAATGGACAGAGGTTCATAACATTGTATAAAGGTGGTGACCAAAACCAGCCCAAAGAAAAAGAAATACAAGAAGGCAAAGTGGCTGTCTGAGGAGGTCTTATAAATAGCTGAAAAAAGAAGAGAAGCAAAGGGCAAAGGAGAAAGAGAAAGATACACCCGTATGAATGCAGAGTTCTAGAGAATAGCAAGGAGAGATAAGAAAGCCTTCTTAAGTGAATGATGCAAATAAACAAAGGAAAACAATAGAATGGGAAAGACTAGAGATAATTTCAAGAAAGTTGGAGATACCAAGGGAACATTTTAGGCAAGGATGGGTACAATAAAGGACAGAAACAGCAAGGACCTTACAGAAGCAGAAGAGATTAAGAAGAGGCGTCAAGGTAGACAGGGAGGGGGAGCCTGGGGTTCCGACGTCGCCGCTGAGGGAGAGAGCCCGAACCGGATCCCTGACGAGCACCCCAGCTCCGCGCTCTCCCCACTTCTGCCAAGGGAGACTCCGCGGCCTGAGGGAGTTCCGCGGCCAAGTATTTTTATTTTGAAAAAAAAAAAAAGAGGCGTCAAGAGAAGAATTATATGAAAAAGATCTTAATGACCCAGATAGCCACAATGCTATTGTCACTCACAAAGAGCCAGACATCCTGGAGTGCGAGGTCATCTGGATCTTAGGAAGCATTGCTACAAACAAAGCTAGTGGAGGTGACGGAATTCCAGCTGAGCTATTGAAAATCCTAAAAGATGATGCTGTTAAAAGTGCTCCACTCAATATGCCAGCAAAGTTGGAAAACTCAGTAGTGGCCATAGGGCTGGAAAAGGTCAGATTTCATTCCAATCTCAAAGGGCAATGCCAAAGAATATTCAAACTTCCAGACAATTGCACTCATTTCACATGCTAGCAAGGTCATGCTCAAAATCCTTCAACAGTACATGAACCAAGAATGTCCAGATGTACAAGCTGGATTTAGAAAAGATAGAGGAACCAGGGATCAAATTGCCAACATCCGTTGGATCATTGAAAAAGCAAGAGAATTCCATGAAAAACATCTACTTCTTCTTCTTTGACTATGATAAAGCCTATGACTGTGTGGATCACAATAAACTATGGAAAATTCTTCAAGATATGGGAATAACAGACCACCTTACCTGTCTCCTGAGAGACCTGTATGCAGGTCAACAAGCAACAGTTAGAAACTTACATGGAACAACTGACTGGTTCAAAATTGGGAAAGGAGTACAACAAAGCTATATATTGTCACCCTATTTATTTAACTTATATTCAGAGTACATCATGCAAAATGATGGTCTGGCTGAATCACAAGCTGGAATCAAGACTGCTGGGAGAAATATCAACAACCTCAGATATGCAAATGACACCACTCTAATGGTAGAAGGCAGAGGAACGAAAGAGCCTTTTGATGAGGGTGAAAGAGGAGAGTAAAAAAGCTGACCTGAAACTCAAATTCAAATAAGTAAGATCATGGCATCCAGTCCCATCACTTCATGGCAAATAGATGGGGGAAAAGTGAAAACAGCAGTAGATTTTATTTTCTGAAGCCTGCCATGCTGCAGTCCATGGGGTCACAGAGTCAGACACGATTTAGTGACTAAACAGCAACAGAGAAACAAGAATTGTGAGAAATCATTGCTGGCATATCTGCCCTACAAGAGATTCCAAAAGCAGTCTTTCAGGCTGAAATGAAAGAACACTGGGCAGTAACTCAACCCCAGATGAAGAGAAATAAAGGACACTAGGAATGGTAATTACACAGGTAAAGATAAAAGACTGTATGAATGCATATTTTGTTTTTAACTCCTTTCTATCTGGTTTTAAAAAGAAATGCATAAAACAACAATTTTAAATTAAGATTGATTGTCATGCAGTGTATAAAGATGTAATGTGCAACAATTACAGCATAAAAGCCAAGGGACAAATTATACAGAAACAAAAATTTTTACTATTGAAATTAATTTGGTATTAAGTTGAACTTTATTGTTATAAATTTCATAAATGTTAACTATAATCCCCAGAACAACCAGAAAGAAATTAACCAAAAAAAAAAGTAAAAGAGATGAGAAATTAAAAAGGTACAATACAAAATATCCATATAACACAAAGTAAGGCAATAGTGGAGAAACCAAGGAACAAAACAGGTCAAACAAATTGAAAAAAAAATCTAGTGTATGAGCATGGGAGTGAATGAAGAATCATAAAGAGAAAATGATTATTGGAAATGAAAGTCAAGGAATGAACATTTTGGGGATATTGGAGTATTTAACCCCACGGGAATTAAAGTAGCAGAAAAAAATAAGAGGTATTAAAGAGAAAGTAAAGGCCCAGGAGCAAAACTCTCCACTGGGAGACGAGGAGAAGTGAAACCAACAGGGAGGGAGAGAAAATGTTCTAGTCCTTAAGGTTAAGGAGGACAGGCTCCAGAGTTATGGTTAGTGGCAGTAAAAAGAAGTTGCTAGCCTGTGAGATGAGAGAGAAAAGAAATAAGATGCTCAGAAAGCAACCAGAAAGCATAGTCTTCTGGGTTGGACAGGCTGGGTCTCAACTAAAGCTAGTAGGTGACAGAAATAGTCACACACACACACACACACACACACACGATTTGTCTATTTTCTTCCTCTTCTAGCACTATTCCCATAATGTTTCCTTCTCAATATGCAACAATGTTAGGACTTGGGTTCTATAGGTAATAACCATTAAGTACCATATGAGAAGAAACACAAAAGCAATGAAATAGCATAGTGTTCTAAGTAGCAAAACTAAATAAAAAAGTAGCTCTGTTTTCAATCAAATAAAATAATCTCAGTTCAGTTCAGTTCAGTTCAGTCACTCAGTCAGTGTCCAACTCTTTGCAGCCCCATGAATTGCAGCACGCCAGGCCTCCCTGTCCATCACCAACTCCCAGAGTTCACTCAAACTCACATCCATCGAGTCAGTGATGACTAGACGGACCTTTGTTGGCAAAGAAATGTCTCTTGCTTTAGGCATACCTATATTAAGACACCAGATACTGTAGAAAGTGAAAGTGGAGAGTGAAAAAGTTGGCTTAAAGCTCAACATTCAGAAAACGAAGATCATGGCATCCAGTCCCATCACTTCATGGGAAATAGATGGGGAAACAGTGTCAGAATTTATTTTTTTGGGCTCCAAAATCACTGCAGATGGTGACTGCAGCCATGAAATTAAAAGATGCTTACTCCTTGGAAGGAAAGTTATGACCAACCTAGACAGCATATTCAAAAGCAGAGACATTACTTTGCCAACAAAGGTTCGTCTAGTCAAGGCTATGGTTTTTCCTGTGGTCATGTATAGATGTGAGAGTTGGACTGTGAAGAAGGCTGAGCGCCAAAGAATTGATGCTTTTGAACTGTGGTGTTGGAGAAGACTCTTGAGAGTCCCTTGGACTGCAAGGAGATCCAACCAGTGCATTCTGAAGGAGATCAGCCCTGGGATTTCTTTGGAAGGAATGACGCTAAAGCTGAAACTCCAGTACTTTGGCCACCTCATGCGAAGAGTTGACTCCTTGGAAAAGACTCTGATGCTGGGAGGGATTGGGGGCAGGAGGAGAAGGGGATGACAGAGGATCAGATGGCAGCTGGACGGCATCACTGACTTGATGGACGTGAGTCTGAGTGAACTCCGGGAGTTGGTGATGGACAGGGAGGCCTGGCGTGCTGTGATTTGTGGGGTCGCAAAGAGTTGGACACGACTGAGCGACTGAACTGAACTGAACTGAACTGAGATATTCCATATTCAAAAAACAATCACATTACTTGTGGTTGAAAAAGGAAATCTGAACAGCAAAATAGTTTGATAGGCTGAGTAATCATGCAGAGAAAACTGCAGTTGTATAAGCAAAAGCATTCACCAAAGATGCTAATAATATATTACTGTCACTTTCAAGAAGCTAATCTGTTGAAATGAGCTTACAAGACTAAATTTGCACAAGAGAAAATAGAGGGATATTTCAATGCAACGTCTCTGTTGCACTATTGGAGTGCATTTAAATGTTTTCTGCTTCAGTTCTTGTTTCTGGCAGCTTCTACACATAAATAACATCAAATCAGAATAGAGTTTTGTTTATTTTCCCAGTGAATTATTCAAATTACAAAACAATCTCCATATCTTAATGTGTTCTATTCACATTTTGAAACAACCACCTTCTGTTCATTCTCTCAATTTTATTACCCTAGTGCACAGTTAAAATCAGAAGCTAGGCAAATGACATTTAGCCAAACTAACCTTGGCTTAGTTTATTAACTTGCCTGTAACTCAATTTCCTCATAGAAAACATGCAGAAAATAATGCAGTTGTCCCTCCGTGTCAGCAAATTCCATACCCATAGATATGGAAAGTCCACTGACCATTTTTCATCAGGGACTTGAGCATATGTGGATTTTGGTATCTGCACATGTGTTGAAACCAATCTCCTCCCATACCAAGAGATAACTGTGTATCTCACAATATTGTGGTAAAACTTCTAATACTAATACATACACGATATTTTGCAAAGGGCTCAGACATGTAAGCGTCAAATGTTAGCTGATATTGCTTAATAGACAAATCTTTTTACTTATTTTCTATTTTTTATTTAAAACTGTTAATGCACTCCAGTACTCTTGCCTGGAAAATCCCATGGATGGAGGAGCCTGGTGGGCTGCAGCCCGTGGGGTCGCTAACAGTCGGACATGACTGAGTGACATCACTTTCACTTTTCACTTTCATGCATTGGAGAAGGAAATGGCAACCCACTCCAGTGTTCTTGCCTGGAGAATCCCAGGGATGGGGGAGCCTGGTTGGTTGCTGTCTATGGGGTCACACAGAGTCGGACACGACTGAAGCGACTTAGCAGCAGCAATGCATATAGCTAAAAGCACATTTTTAAATACTCTTGCTGTATCTAGACTGCTGCTGCTACTGCTAAGTCACGTCAGTCGTGTCCGACTCTGTGTGACCCCATAGACACCAGCCCAACAGGTTCCCCCATCCCTGGGATTCTCCAGGCAAGAACACTGGAGTGGGTTGCCATTTCCTTCTCCAATGCATGAAAGTGAAAAGTGAAAGTCAAGTTGCTCAGTTGTGTCCAACTCCTAGCGACCCCATGGACTGCAGCGCACCAGGCTCCTCCGTCCATGGGATTTTTCCAGGCAAGAGTACTGGAGTGGGGTGCCACTGCCTTCTCCGGTATCTAGACTAACTCCCTCAAAGCAACACTCTAGGCCAACGACAAAAGCTCAAGACATAATGAAGCTAACTTGTATAATTTTGTCTAATAGGGAATATCACCAATTTTGGCCCTGTGCAAAATATAATTGTAAAGGACACAATTTATTGGCTTGTATGACATTAAGCAGTTTTGTATTTACCCAGCAATATTATCCTAGTATTTCCTTCTTAAACTGTCTATCAATATTTATCTCAAATGCTATTTGAACTGGTCATAGCATCTTACTAGTTCACTCTTCAATTAATGAGTTGAGTAATACAATATATTTGACATGCTTTCATTTTATTGTTGTATGAGAGACATCCTTTTTAAAAGTTACACTTTACCACAACTAATCCTAATTACTTAACTGTCTTCTCTTGTGGTTACTCAATGTATATAAAAATTATTCTAGTGCTATTCCTTAATTTATTAGATTTAGATAACTGAGGACAGATTTTTTTATCTAAGGACTTCCTACTGTGATTGATGAGGATTCAGTCTCTGTAGACCTGCAAGTTTTAATATATTCTTTTTTTTTAATTATTTATTTTAATTGGAGGCTAATTACATTACAGTATTGTAGTGTTTTTTCCCATACATTGACATGAATCAGCCATGGGTATACATGTGTCTCCCAACCTGAATCCTCCTCGCACCTCCCTCCCCATCTCATCCCTCAGGGGTGTCCCAGTGCACTGGCTTTGAGTGCCCTGTTTCATGCATCGAACTTGGACATATGGTAATAATATACATGTTTCAATGCTATTCTCTGAAATCATCACACCCTCGGCTTCTCCCACAGAGTCCAAAAGTCTGTTCTTTATATCTGTGTCTCTTTTGCTGTCTCGCATTGGAGAAGGCAATGGCACCCCACTCCAGTACTCTTGCCTGGAAAATCCCATGGACGGAGGAGCCTGGTAGGCTGCAGACCATGGGGTCGCTAAGAGTCAGACACGACTGAGCGACTTCACTTTCACTTTTCACTTTCCTGCATTGGAGAAGGAAATGGCAACCCACTCCAGTGTTCTTGCCTGGAGAATCCCAGGGATGGGGGAGCCTGGTGGGCTGCCGTCTGTGGCGTCACACAGAGTCGGACACGACTGAAGTGACTTAGCAGCAGCAGCATATAGGGTCATCGTTACCATCTTTTTAAATTCCATACATATACACTGTATTGGTGTTTTTCTTTCTGACTTACTTAACTCTGTATAATATTCTTGATGTTATAATAGTTTATTTCCCTTCTAACTTACTGTTATAACATATAAGTAATAAAATAATTTTATTGTTCAGTTTAAAACAGTGTTATTTAATCATTCTAGAAGATGAGGCTATTAATAACATGTCTTATCATTCAAATCTATATTCCTTTCTATCTGTCTTAATATTTTCTGAGTATCTTTAATAAACAGCAGTTTGAATAGGATGAATATAAGTTAATTGTGTGTGTGTGTGTGATTTAATGCCTTTAATTATTGGAGGATAAATTCTCAGCTATGATCTCTTTATATATTTTCTGCTGCCCCAACATCTTCGTTGGACTTCAATACTAAAGACAGTTTGATATTGTTTCACATCCCATGAATGTTCTGTCTTTTTAATGTATTTTCTCTTTGTGTTTTCATTTCAATAATTTCTGTTGACCTGTCAAGTTCAATTTTTTCTGCTTCTATACTGAATTTAATAAATATGTCACTAGAATTTTTCCTTTCGAATTTTCTGTGTTTTGAAATTTCTATTACTCCTATAGAGTTTTTATAGTTTCCATTTCTCTGCTGAAATTCTCCATCTGTTTATGAATTTGTTTATCCTTTTCCACTAGATATTTAACATACAATCCAGTTATTTTAAATTCCATAAGAGTTCATAAATCTGGGTAATTTCTGTGTCTATTTCTGTTGTTTACTTCTTGAGAATTTATTGAATTCTTTTTTCTCATGTTTTTGAGTGTGTCAACTGTTTTTTTAAATTGAATACAGTTTTTAGTTCATTGTGTTAAGAAAAGTAGAGACCAAGTTAAGTGATATTTATGCACAGACATGTCTCTTTTTCTATGTTCCTCTGTAGGCAATCTACTGCCTATACTCTTAAAATATGAGCTTATTGATACCTACTATCATATTTACAAGTAAAATTTAATTTGCAGAATCACTTGTTGCATACTTAGAACTACTTTATTTCTCTAGAAACATCACTCATGCTGCTATTGCTATCTTTTTTTTAACATGTGTTGAATTGCTGCTGCTGCTGCTGCTAAGTCGCTTCAGTCGTGTCCGACTCTGTGCAACCCCGTAGACGGCAGCCCACCAGGCTCCCCCGTCCCTGGGATTCTCCAAACAAGAACACTGGAGTGGGTCCATTAAATATTTCCTTTGCTTGTTACTCTATAAATTTAAATCAATTTTTATTTCCAAGAGAAAATAAGTCATCAATAAGATGCTCTTAATCAACATTTCCAGACACTACACGGAAGTGCTCATCAAGTAGTTTCACTCCAGTTTAACCTCATCTTGTACGTAAGTGAACAGTTCTGAGAAGATTAAATGAAGTCAATTTGGCAATGTTCTTCTCTGCCAATAAGTCATGAAAAATAGTCCAACATTTCTTTTCAAAATACTCTACTGTCTATTCTTGGAACAAATATAAATCATTTACAGAAGATTTAAGGTATCTATGTTAAAGAGGAAAAAACTCAAAAATAGAGATTTTGAACCATTTGGAAATTGATTAGGACATAGAACAATTTGCTTTAGCTTTGCAGTCATTGATACCCCCAGATTTATGTAAATAGAAACTATAAAAATATCTCAGACTCATGTGATTTTCATTCCACAGCACTAAAAAGTTAGAAAATAAAAACTAAATTGAATCAGCTTTCTAGAAAAATTATCTGCATAAATGTAAACTAAACAAAACAATATATTTTCCAGATAAAATATAGGCCACTCAGCTGATTTTCAGATAAACAACAAATAATGTTTTAGTACACACATGCCCCCAAATTTACAAGCACCACACATTTTGCATGAAAAAATGATTGGGAATGAGACCATACAGATATACAGATAGATGGAAGAAGAATTATAGTAAGACAGATTTGAGTTCTGTCTTTACCTAACAACAAACACTTAAGTGCATCCTTCAACTTCTCTGAAGTTCAATTTCCACAACTGTAAAGTAAGAATAATAATATGTTGCAAATATTTTTGTGAGAATTTAAGGAAGATTTGGACATCAATCCTATAATGAATATTATAACTGAACTCATGTGAGAGAAAATATGGAGAAATTTTTATTGATGCTTATTTCTTCCTACTTTGTTCTCTTTATATTGAGACTATGTCATACTCAAGGATGCTCAATGAATGAAACTAGACAAGGCCACATATTATAGAACTTTCAACTGACCTGGACTTTCTATTGACCTATATGTTAAATGAAATGTCATGCCTTGTATTATGCCTGATACATAATTAATGCTCAATAATAAACAATAATATTATATATTTAACTTAAGATGCATGTGTTTATGAGAGACAGATTGAGTTAACCTTCAAATCCTTCTCACTAAAATAATGATGCAAACTGTAAGGCAAGGGGATGCAAAATGTTACAGCCATTTTGAAAACCAGTTAGGAAGAATCTCATAAACTTAGACATTTACTGAAACAATGGCAACAATAAACTCTCTAATACACAAGTAAATGGATGGGAAAAGATATACCATGAAAAAGTTCACCAAATAAAAACTGTTGTGATTACGTTAGTATCAGAAAAAGTAGATTTTAGATCAAGGAATAATTCAGAAACAAAGATGAATTTTCTAGTAATAAAGAGACTGATTTAACAAGAAGGTATAAAAGATCTGAATGTGGCTGTAACTAATAAAACAGTCTCAAAGTACATGGAGGAAGAACTGACAGAACTGAGAGGAGAAACAGAAAAATTGGATATAATTGGGGAAAAAAATAAACAACATTTATGTTTCTAGGAACATGAAGGCAAAGAAATTGGCAGGAATAAAAGTCTTGTATGATATTATCAATCATCTTCATATGACTGAAATTTATATAACACTCCCCCCAAAAAATAGCAGACTGCACATTTTATATAAAGCATATATTTTCCAGGACGAAATATATGTCATAAAGCAAATCTCAGTAACATTGAAGGGATTAAAACTATGCAAAGAACATTCTTTGACAATCAGGTAATTAGATTAGAAATCAGCAACAGAAAACCATCTGGAAAAATCTTTAAATACTTGAAAATTAAATAAAAAATTATAAATACCCGTGAATCAAAAAATAAAGAGCAAATCAGAAAATATCTTGAACTGAATGATTATGAAAATTAAACTTTTCAAATTTTGTTGACTGAATATAAAGCTGTCTTTACACAGAATTTATAACATTGAATGCTTATTCAGGAAAAGTAGAAAGGTCTAAATCAAAGATTGATAAACTTAGAAAATTTAAAGTACATGAGATCCAAAGTAAGTAATAATAGAAAGAAAAGAGCAACTATCAATAAAATTTTTAAAAAATGAAAATCAAAATTTAATGTCTGTTATTGAAAGTGATCAATAAAATTGATTTATCTATATCTAAACTTAGAGATAGAAATAGAGATGGTAGTAGAAATATAGGAGAGAGAGCATAAAAATCACCAATATCAGACATGAAAACAGAAACTTTCTAAGAGAAAATTTGATTATAGAAATCTATAGACTTCATAAACATTATACTAAAAACTAAAAGAAAGTGATATTGATGAACATAGAAACATGCCTAGCAAAACATCACCAAATTAAATTAGTAATATATAGGAAATAATACATCATTGCAAACTATAGTTACTTGGCAAAGGAAATAACAATGTGTATTATAAGGACAACATTGTACAAAAAGATCTTCACGACCCAGATAAGCACGATGGTGTGATCACTCACCTAGAGCCAGACATCCTGGAATGTGAAGTCAAGTGGGCCTTAGAAAGCATCACTACCAACAAAGCTAGTGGAGGTGATGGAATTCCAGTTGAGCTATTTCAAATCTTGAAAGATGATGCTGTGAAAGTGCTACAATCAATATGCCAGCAAATGTGGAAAACTCAGCAGTGGCCAGAGGACTGGAAAAGGTGAGTTTTCATTCCAATCACAAAGAAAAGCAATGCCAAAGAATGCTCAAACTACTGCACTATTGTACTCATCTCACATGCTAGTAATGTAATGCTCAAAATTCTCCAAGCCAGGCTTCAGCAATACATGAACCGTGAACTTCCAGATGTTCAAGCTGGTTTTCGAGAAGGCAGAGGAACCAGAGATCAAATTGCCAGCATCTGCTGGATCATCGAAAAAGCAAGAGAATTCCCGAAAAACATCTATTTCTGCTTTATTGACTACGCCAAAGCCTTTGACTGTGTGGATCACAATAAGCTGTGGAAAATTCTGAAAGAGATGGGAATACCAGACCACCTGACCTGCCTCTTGAGAAACCTATATTCAGGTCAGGAAGCAACAGTTAGAACCAGACATGGAACAACAGACTGGTTCCAAATAGGAAAAGGAGTACGTCAAGGCTGTATATTGTCACTCTGCATATTTAACTTATATGCAGAGTACATCATGAGAAATGCTGGGCTGGAAGAAACACAAGCTGAAGTCAAGATTGCCGGGAGAAATATTAATAACCTCAGATGTGCAGATGACACCACTCTTATGGCAGAAAGTGAAGAGGAACTAAAAAGCCTCTTGATGAAAGTGAAAGAGGAGAGTGAAAAAGTTGGCTTAAAGCTCAACATTCAGAAAACTAAGATCATGGCATCTGGTCCCATCACTTCATGGCAATTAGATGGGGAAACAGTGGAAACAGTGTCAGATTTTATTTTTGGGGGCTCCAAAATCACTGCAGATGGTGACTGCAGTCATGAAATTAAAAGACGCTTACTCCTTGGAAGGAAAGTTATGACCAACCTAGACAGCATATTCAAAAGCAGAGACATTACTTTGCCAACAAAGGTCTGTCTAGTCAAGGCTATGGTTTTTCCAGTAGTCATGTGTGGATGTGAGAGTTGGACTATGAAGAAAGCTGAGTGCCGAAGAACCGATGCTTTTGAACTGTGGTGTTGGAGAAGACTCTTGTGAGTCCCTTGGACTCCAAGGAGATCCAACCAGTACATCCTAAAAGAGACCAGTCCTAGGTGTTCATTGGAAGGACTGATGCTGAGGCTGAAACTCCAATACTTTGGCCACCTCATGCAAAGAGTTGACTCATTGGAAAAGACCCTGATGCTGGGAGGGATTGGGGGCAGGAGGAGAAGGGGACGACAGAGGATGAGATGGCTGGATGGCATCACTGACTTGATGGATGTGAGTCTGAGTGAACTCCGGGCGTTGGTGATGGACAGGGAGACCTGGCATGCTGCGATTCAATCGACTGAGTGACTGAACTGAACTGAGTGTATAAAAATAGAGGTAGGGAAGAAAGAGTTTAGAAGGTGATTTGTAAATTGTCCATTGGAATAGTAATCTGAAGATAGCCACAACAGTGTAATTACTTTATAATCTACTCATTCATCCTTCATTTCTAATGTAGGAGACCTGGGTTCGATCCCTGGGTCAGGAAGATCCTCTGGAGGAGGAAATGGCAACCCACTCCAGTACTCTTGCCTGGAAAATCCCATGGATGGAGGAGAGTGGTAGGCTACAGTCCATGGGGTCACAAAGAGTAGGACATGACTGAGAGACTTCATTCATCTTTCATTTCTGTTCTCTGCTTCTGCACTTTTCCTCCTTCAGTTTCTTTTCTAGTTCACTGTCTTTAAATCTGGAATTCACATTTCTTTTTTTGCATTAAATCTGAATATATTGATTACAAGGTAAAAGGACATTTATTTACTTAGCTTGCTCCAAGTAGTGGCGGTCATAGTTTAAAAATGTACTAAAAGAAACGAATCACCAGTCCAGGTTCGATGCAGGATACAGGAAGCTTGGGGCTGGTGCACGGGGATGACACAGAGGGATGGTATGGGGAGGGAGGTGGAAGGGGGGTTCATGATGGGGAACACGTGTACACCCGTGGCAGATGCATGTTGATGTATGGAAAAACAAATACAATATTGTAAAGTAAAAAAAATAATAATAATAATAAAATTTAAAAAGATATTGGTAAATTTGGCGTTTGTGAATATTTGATGCATATTCTTTGCAACTTCAGAGATCTGTGACTTTGTATTGTAAACTTAGAACTACTCAAATTGAATTATGTTAAGCTCATTTGTTGGAAGTTGGAAAAGACTATTTGTTTAAAATAATAATACAATCAGTAGATACCTACATTACTTTAATGGCAAAGAACTTTGGCTTTTCCCATTGAGTTAAATTTAATTCAAGGGATTTATGGGACAGTTGATCAGATGTGATAGGAACCAGCCATAACTTTACCTCTATAAAAGTCCAGCTTTATGTCATTTTATAAGGTTTTCCTCATTTTCCCCTACAAAAATCCTAATAAAAGTATGCATAGGACTCTGTGGGAGAGGAAGAGGGTGGGATGATTTGGGAGAATGGCATTGAAATACGTATAATATATATGAAACGATTCGCCAGTCCAGGTTCGATGCACAATACTGGATGCTTGGGGCTGGTGCACTGGGACGACCCAGAGGGATGGTATGGGGAGGGAGGAGGGAGGAGGGTTCAGGATGGGGAACACATGTATACCTGTGGCGGATTCATTTCGATATTTGGCAAAACCAATACAATATTGTAAAGTTAAAAAATAAAATAAATTTTTTAAAAAAAGCAATATATATGAAACGATTCGCCAGTCCAGGTTCGATGCACAATACTGGATGCTTGGGGCTGGTGCACTGGGACGGCCCAGAGGGATGGTATGGGGAGGGAGGAGGGAGGAGGGTTCGGGATGGGGAACACATGTATACCTGTGGCGGATTCATTTTGATATTTGGCAAAACTAATACAATTATGTAAAGTTTAAAAATAAAATAAAATTGGAAGAATAGAATAAAAAAAAAAGAATAAAAAAATAAAAAAAAAAATAAAGTCAAACTGGAAAAAAAAAATAAATAAAAGGTGTTTACTTCTTGGAAGAAAAGCTATGACCAACCCAGACAGCATATTAAAAAGCAGAGACATTGCTTTGCTGATAAAGGTCGTCTAGTCAAAGCTATGGTTTTTACAGTAGTCGTGTATGGATGTGAGAGCTGACCATAAAGAAAGCTGAGAGCTAAAGAATTGATACTTTTGAACTGTGGTGTTGGAGAAGACTCTTGAGAGTCCCTTGGACTGCAAGGAGATCCAACCAGTCCATCCTAAAAGAGATCAGTCCTGAATATTCACTGGAAGGGATGATATTGAAGCTGAAGCTGCAATACTTTGCCCACCTGATGCAAAGAACTGACTCATTTGAAAAGACCCTGTTGCTGGGAAAGATTGAGGGCAAGAGGAGAAGGGGACAACAGAGGGATGAGATGGTTGGATGGCAACACCAACTCGATGGACATGAGTTTGAGCAAGATGTGGGAGTTGGTGATGGACAGGAAATTCTGGCGTGCTACAGTCCATGTGGTCGCAAAGAGTCGGACACGAATGAGCGATTGAACTGACTGACTGATACATACATATGTATAATAGAGTACACTTATTATGTACACTGTGTGATTCATTTGCTCTATAATCTGAGGAAATAACATACTTGAAGACAGATTATCCCCAGGTGTGCCACAGAACACTCCCTTTGTGGGAGGTTGTTAGTTGCCATATGAAAGAGAGGTTTCCTTTGTTTGAAAATGTTTGAGAAATGTTGGGTTACTTTTTAAAACAAATATTCAGAGCTTTTAATAAATGAATATCAGTTGTGCTACCTGAAAAAAAAAAAAAAGCATGCATAATAGAAACTACTTTGAAAAAGAATTATCTCCTCAATTTCCAATACTTTGGCCACCTGATATGAAGAGCTGATTCATTGGAAAAGACCCTGATGCTGGGAAATATTGAAGGCAAAATAAGAAGAGGGTAACAGAGGATGAGATGGCTGGATGGCATCACCGACTCGATGGACATGAGTTTGGGTGAACTCCAGGAATTGGTGATGGACAGGGAGGCCTGGTGTGCTGCAATCACGGGGTCACAGTCAGATACGACTGAGCGACTGAACTGAACTGAACTAAGGGCAGAAGTAAAACTATTGATTTTCATAAGATGTGATTATGTGTATAAAAAATGTATAGAATATACAACAAAAAGCTGCTAGTACTAACGTGAATTTATCAAGAAAACAGAATACAAGTTCAATGCTCATGACAATAATTATTTTTCTATACACTAGAAATAAACAATTGGAAAGTAAAATAAAAACAGGTATTTTACAATAGTATCAAAAATACCTAAAATACTTAGACATAAACTTGATAAAAATTGTGCAAATTTCCACACAAACTGAAAACATTGTTGAAGGCTATTATAGAAGAATTAAATAAATGAAGCCATAGGCTAGGATTATGAATTGAAAAAGTTGATATTATTAAGTTGTCAATTTCACCTAATTTCATCTATAGATTGCAATCTCAAACAAAATCCCAGCAAGTATTGTATAAATTCACAAGCTGAATTTAATATTCATATGCAAGTACAAAACACCTAAATACCTGAAACAACTTTGAAATATAACAAAATTGAAAGATTTATAATTACTCGATAAACCTATAGAAGACAAGACAGTGTGGTATTAGCATATAGATAGATATATAGGTCAATGAGATAGAATTCAAAGTAAAAATAAACAGACATACACATATATGATCAGCTTATTTTCAACAAAGGAATTAAGTTAATTTAAAGGAAGAGGATAATCTTTGCAATAAATGGTGCTGGAAAAACTATAATCTGTCCAAATGAAAAAAGTGAATGGCAACACTTACTTCTCACCTTGCACAAAATCTCACATGGACTCAGTCATATTCCTAATCCTAAAGCTAAAACTATAACCAGAGGAGAAAATAATCTTTGCCAAAAAAAAAAAAAATCTTTGTGATATTTGGGGAGACAGACTTCTTAAACAAGACACCAAAAATTCTAACAATAAAATAACAAAACTCATAAGGACTTTTTGAAAATTAAAATTGTCTGTTCTTCGAAATAAAAGAGCAAACCCTAAACCTGGAGAACATATTTGGTATCCAGAGTATAAGAAGTTTAAAACTTATGAATAAGACAAAAAAATAAAGAAAGAACACATTTCAACAGCTATTTCATAAACAAAAGGATATGAATGCTAAATATGTATGTGAAAAGATTCTCAATATTATTTATCATCAGGGAAATAGAAATTAAAATCATAATGAAATACCATTACACACTTATCAAAAAAGCTAAAATTAAAATGACTAACAAGTGTTGATAAGAATGTGGGAAAATAAGAATTTTCATGCGTTGCTAGTGTAATATAAAATGGTATTACCACTTTGGAAAACCACTGCTGGGAGTTTCCGTAAACTACCTCATGATAGTCCTTCCTTGGCATCCTTTTTATGACCAAGCAGTCTGCAGGGATTTTGAACTGACTCCAGCCCCTGCCCCAAGCTCAGGCCCTAGATAACAGCTCAGAGAAACACAAGTTCCCAATATGACTCCACCAGTGGTTGCACTAACCAGTCTCCCCCCACCTCTCAGGGACTTTCCCTTGTGCACTTTTAAATAAGACCCTCAAAAAGCTAAGCAAAACCCAGGTCTTCATAGTTGGAATTGATCTATCTACTCTTAGCCCAGGATCCCCAGAGCACTCTATCCAGGTACCCTAATATAGGCATGTGCCCCAGGTCCTGCCTAGTTCTCTGCCTGCACCCTGCTTCGACCTCCCCATGTGACCAAGAGTTGTGCCCTGTTCTTGCTCCAGGTGAGTAATAAAGCTCTGTATTTCAATTTCCTTGTGGTTTCTTGTTGAATCAGCTTATACCTGCTGCCTAGGACTCTCCCTAACAAATGTTAATCTAACAAAGTCACAACAATCTTGTATAAGATTATTTTATGATGTGAAGTATTATGATACATCTCTCGGCTATAGCCTTTTTTTCTTTTTGAAGTTCAGTATTTTTTTAATTTATTTATTTTAATTGGAGGCTAATTACTTTACAATATTGTATTGGTTTTGCCATACACCAACAAGAATCTGCCATGGGTGTTCACGTGTTCCCAATCCTGAACCCCTCTCCCACCTCCCTCCCCATACCATCCCTCTGGGTCATCCCAGTGCATCAGCCCCAAGCTTCCTGTATCCTGCATCGAACCTGGACTGGCGATTCATTTCTTATATGATAGCCTTCTTAGGAATTACTCAAAAGAAATGAAGACAAATGTCCACACAAAGACTTGTACTCAAATGTCCAAGGCAACGTTATGCATCAAATAATGACCCTCAGAAGGCTTCCCTCATGGCTCATCAGTAAAGCATCTGCCTGTAGCCCCCAGCTCGGAACTTCCCAAATGTCCATCAAGACATGAATGAATTGCACGTTTGCAGTAGACAAAATACAGGGCTAATTGTGCACACAGCCTTGATGTGTCCTAAATATAGCCTCATCAAGAAACAGCAGAGAAGGCAACGGCACCCCACTCCAGTACTCTTGCCTGGAAAATCCCATGGATGGAGGAGCCTGGTGGGCTGCCATCTATGGGGTCGCACAGAGTCGGACACAACTGAAGCGACTTAGCAGCAGCAGCAAAAAACAGCAAATTTATTGACTGAAACTGAGGGAACAAAAGTTTCACCACTTGCTAATAAAGATTGGGAGATATATAAAGGCACTTATCAGGCCGAACACAACTAATAGTCTGAGGCTCATTGTAGTTGTTTAGTCACTAAGTCATGTCTAATTCTTTTACAACCCCCTGGACTATAGCCCTCCTAGTCGCCTCTGTCCCTGGGATTTCCCAGGCAAGAAAACAGGAGTGGATTGCCATTTCTTTCTCCAGGGGATGAAGCTTCCCAACCCAGGGATCAAACCTTCGTCTCCTGCATTGCAGGCAGATTCTCATGAGGGAAGCCCTCTGAGGCTCATTATTTGATCTCAAATGTAAGTTCCCATGGGAATTTCTAATGTGTAGACCAAATTACAGCTATAACCAATAAAGAAAAAATGCCATGAATTATGACCAATAATAGTTTATGTGAAGGCAATGGTGCTGATGGCAAGAAAAATCCATGGATGTCCAGAAAGAGTAAAAGAAAGTGACCCAATCTAGTATACATCTCTATGAAGATTTGACCATCATGAACCTGATCATGAAAATTCACACCTTTTTCTATTAATTCTCAAGAGTCTCTATTTAGCATGTGTCCATAAATATGCCATGATATCACAAAAAGTCAAAAAAAATGTGCTTTGAATCTCATTAAAGCATCATGTACAGAAAAAAAAAAAAAGTTTACTCATTTGAACTCTAAATATGATTAATTCTTTCCTCAGGAAATACTCACATACGTTTCACCTATTCAGGTCAACTTTTTTTTTTTTTTGGCTGCAACCTGTAGCGTATGGAATCTTAATTCTCCAAGCAGGGACTAAACCTGTGCTCCTTGCACTGGGAGCTGGGAGTCTTAACCGGTGGTCCTCAAGGGAAGTCCATATTTTCACATATTCAGAACAGTTACTATATAGCATACATTTTCCAAAACTACTTATTTTACAAATTGATTTTCACAACAAGGAGAGTAATTGCTGGGGAATTTCCATGTCCCCAGAAATGATACATAAAAGAAGAGAATCCAAGTCAATTGGATTATTTTTGCTTCTCTGAATTATAGTCAGATTTAGTTTCAGTGTGGGTTCGGTCCTGGTGGCTCAGATGGTAAAGAATCTGCCTGCAATGCAGGAAGCACAGGAGACGCAGGTTTGATCCCTGGGACAGGAAGATCCCCTGGAGGAGGGCATGGCAATCTGTTCCAATATTCCTGCCTGGAAAATCTCATAGACAAAGGAGCCTCTCAGGCTAGTTCATGGAATCTCAAAAGAGTCAGGCACAACTAAGGGACTGAGCACTCATGCACACAGTCTCTGTCTAGTTTCCAGAGTCAGGATAAACTGGTTCATCTAACGTCAACCTACTAAAAAATTTCGCCACTAAAATAAATTTGGCAGGCATAACCCAGTGTGATGAAGACAGGAAAGGCTGATTCAGAAGTAGGTGGTAGGAACGATGAGCACAGTCAGGCAACACTGGCAGTCCCTTTGCCCTTTTTTAGTCATAATGATGAATGAAGGAGGGAACTAAAAATAACTGCACCACAGATGGCAAGAGGCCTAGCAACAGCACCTGATTATCTGCAACGCTTTTTGTGGATGCTAACCTGTATATGGCAGAAAGAGAAAACCGATGAAACTTAAAAAACGAGACAGCGTTCAGGAAAATCTAGAGTAGCATAATAAGCAGGGATGACTTGCCCCTAGCTACTGGCTAAGATTTTAAATTCCAGGAGCTTAGGAAACCCAGCCAAAGGATGTAGTCTTTCTTCAGTGTCTGTGACAGGATCGTGCAGTTGCTCCAAACAGAGCACACACCACATGACCAACGTGTAGAATCCCATCTTGGCAACATACCATAGTGTGAAATGTTACAACTTTGACACAGCAGCCAAGAAAAATATCAAATGAAATGAAATGTATAAAAACAAGCTCATGCAAGCCTGAGAACAGATTCTGAAAAAATTAAACTCTCAGTCCATAACCTACTCAGGCCAAGAAAGAGTCAAACCATTTGAGGCTGCTTTTGTTGTGACCACAGTTTCAATGACAGTCCTACTCACTAAGTTATCTGCTGTTGTATCCTCTGTCCTGCACTTTTCTGCTCTTATTTGGTCAGAGATATAGATACTATATTGTCAGGATGACCTTGTGCTTTAGGAGGAGTAAAAGAAAGATATTAATGGCATTTTTTTCTTAATGATTAAAAAAATCTTGTATATTCAAAGAACAATGGAAATAAATGCCACTATTACCTGAGGGTCTGTTACTAGTTATCTAAGTGCGGGATGTTATGAGCAAAGTTGTACATCGGTGTGCAGTTGGACATGTCAATACCCAGCCAAAGTGCAAGTGGGGACTGAAATCTGCCCACAGGATGAAGAGATTCCTTCTTCTGATTTGCAGGTCCAGCTGCTGCTGCTGCTGCTAAGTCGCTTCAGTCATGTCCAACTCTGTGCGACCCCAGAGATGGCAGCCCACCAGGCTCCCCGTCCCTGGGATTCTCCAGGCAAGAACACTGGAGTGGGTTGCCACTTCCTTCTCCAATGCGTGAAAGTGAAAGGTGAATGTGAAGTCGTTCAGTCGTGTCTGACTCCTAGCAGGTCCAGAGGGGGTGCCTATTTGCAATTTGTCTGTTGAAGGGGATTCTGGTGGTAGCATGGCTGGAAGAAGGACCTCAGTCCTTGTCTTCTTTGAAGAAAGAATTCAACAAAGAGACTAAGATTGTGAGTACTATTGACATATATACAATGGACAGCTAGTGGGAAGCTGCTCTATACCACAGGGAGGCAGCCGAGCATTCTATGACAACCTAGAGGGGTGGGATCAGGGTCGGGGGGAAGGGAGACTAAAGAGGGAGGGAATATATGTATGCATGCATGCTAAGTTGCTTCAGTTGTGTCTGACTCTGAAATTCTATGGACTGTAGCCCACCAGGCTCCTCTGTCTACGGGACAAGAATACTGAAGTGAGTTGCCATCGTCCTCCAGGGGATCTTCCCAACCCAGGTGTCAAACCCTAGTCTCCTACATCTCCTGCATTTGCAGATGGGTTCTTCACCACTAGTGCTGCCTGGGAAGCCCAGATATATGTATACTTATGACTGATTTGCATTGTTGTATGGCAGAAACCAACACAGCACTTAAAGCAATTATCCTCCAATTAAAAGTTTTTTAAAAGATTGTGAAATAGAGACAGTGTTCATTAGAAGCAAAGTACACATGGGAGAGCACACAAGCAACCTCGGAGTGAGTAGTGCACAATAGGGGAGCGTCAGCTGTTTTTATGGGGGCAGGTTTCCATTTTCCAGACTGTCTCAGGCCAGTCATCTGAGGACCTCTTCTCTGCATGCATTGGCCTGGGAAATTCCCTTGACCACAGAATGAGAAAGTTATGGTCACTTTGTCTTTCACCTAATAAGGGCCTGGTGCTCCTGCCAGCATCTCAGTGTGTCAGTGGGAGACCAGCTGCAGCTGCTCAGCCTGGGGCCTTTCTGTCTCCTCCATGCAAGTGGGTGTCTTTTAATAAGTCACACAAATATAGTGGTGTGCAATCAAGCATCCTAAATGTGAAAAGAAACTAATCAACCATAAAAACAACAACAATTTTGACAGGTTTATAAGGGTCAGGGAAATTTAAAAGGGAACCGGAAGTGGAGAGTACAGTTTTCACAAAAGTTCCAGCAGGCTGGACCGTGAACAAACAGCAGGCTTGGGTTTCTAGAGAGAAAGCTGCACGTAAGTATCACGGGACATTGGTGCTGGATGGGGGATCCCAAGGGGTACATCATTCATTCAGATTTGCATGAGATTAGAGCTGTGCTCAACAACTAAGATACATGTTCCTGTTCATACACTTTTATTGGTATAGGAAACACTTTAAACTTTTTAAGAAAAAAAATCCCCAAAAAAAGAAGAAGAATTTTTAACACTTAACTGAAAATATATTTTTGCTCTGAATTTTGCCTCCCAATAGTACAACAATTCAGGGTTTTAGAAAAATAAAAATTGTCAAAGAAGAGAATAGTTGGACTAGTTGCTTGGGGGGAAAAGTACAGATTCCATTAAACGTGTGAAGTGACATGTCAGTCACATCCGACTCTTTGTGACCCCGTGGACAAAGAGAAGCTTATCAGGCTCCTCTGTCCATGGAATTCTCCAGGCAAGAGTACTGGAGTGGGTCACTATTCCCTTCTCCAGGGGATCTTCCTGACCCAGGGATCAAACTCAGGTCTCCTGCATTGCAGGCAGACTGTTTACTGACTGAGCCACCAGGGAAGACCCTTGTTAAAAAAAAAAAAAAGATTAAGTAAGATAATCAAGAAGATGGAGAAAAAGATTTAAAAAAAATAAGACATGGAGATTTGCAATGTACCAATTTAATAAGTGAGTTTTAATGTGAGGAAAATGTATCTTTTTTTTCTTTGCATAGATGTAGCAGTTTAGCATAGATTTTAAATAACAAATCTCACACCAATGACAGGGATTGCTGCATTTCTTTTAATACTCAAAGCCATGCTGATCACACCAATTCAGTTCATCCATTTATGAGGCACCTAATTAATTTTCTTCCCTGCCTTTCATCCTTGTAACAACTACAAACTCCCTTTCTTTTCAGCATCATCATTTTTCTGCTTGCCCTTCCACTGTATTTCTTCCTCCCTAATGTCCTAACTCACTTCATAACAACCGACCTATTAAAATCCAACCTAGTACAATGTCTTTATTATACTCAAATATGTGTAGAAATGAGGTCAACTATTTCTGTGCTCACTGGATTCCATTTTCACAAATCTACACATCAAAGTCCTAACATGTTGCCAGACTGGAACAGATCCAAAGGAAGCAACCAGGATGGAAAACACAATATAAATGAGTCCTCCTGAGGAATAGAAGGGTTCCTCCAGGGCCACACATATGCTGCTGCTTTCTCTCCTTGGAACCCGTCTTGTGACGGGTTCCACTTGGCAGGCCTTCCTACCAGGCATTCTCTAACTTGGTGTCATCCCCCTGCGCAGGCTCACTGACCTCTCACTTTGGGGGCTCTCTCAGCAGTCTATTTAACTGTTAAACATTTATCACGACTCCTTGGTGGCAGAAGATCATGTCTACCCCTCTCATCCACAATTACAACATGGTAGAAAAAGAAAGGAGGGAGAGAAGGAGGAAGGAAGGAAAGGGGGGTAAGGATAAGAGGAAAGGAGAGAAAAAGAAAACAAAGAAAAAAGTAAAAATGTTAATCCTGAAGAAGAGGAGCTCTTAAAACTAATAGCTCTACTGAGACATTTGAAGAACTGTCATGTAAAAAAAAAAAAAAAAAGCCTCATTCTACATGGTTTAGAAAACAGAAGAGTTTACCGATGATAAGAAAATTCAGAGAGGCAGTTTTTGACTCACTCTCTAAGAACAAACTTTGTATATCAATAGTTGTCTGAAATAGAATAAAATACTATGTTCCTTGTCTCTGGGAATGTCCGTATACAGCCTAGAAAATTACTTTCAAGAGATGCTGGTGTGAGAATTATATAGTAGATAATGACTGGACCAGATTGACATTGAAGATACTTTCAAGCTTGGATTATATTCTTTTTTTTTTTAATTTAAAGTTATTTATTTTATTTAATTGAAGGATAATTGCTTTACAATATTGCATTGGTTTCCGCCATATATCAACATGAATCAGTCATAGGGATACATATGTCCCTCCCTCTTGAACCTCCCTCCTCCTCCCACCCCACCCCACCTCTCTAGGTTGTCACAGAGCACTAGATTTGAGCTGCCTGCATCACACAGCAAATTTCCACTGGCTTTCTAATTTTTCACATGGTAATATATATGTTTCAATGCTACTCTCTCCATTTGTTCCACACTTTCCTCTCATCCCACCCTCTCCTTTTCCTGCTGTGTCCACAAATCTGTTCTCTATGTCTGCATTTCCACTGATGCCCTGAGGACAAGCTTGGATTTATTCTTTTATTGAACTTCAACATCTTCAGGTAATACATTGATTAAGGCTATATATTCACACGCTCTTTTTAAGTCATTGAGCCTTGCATGAAGGATAATATTTTCAACAAATATTTATTTTACAAATATGCATTGGTCTTCTGGAAAAACAAAACACATTTCATGAAATCCTTATGGTACGATATCACATTACACAGACTGACATCTGAAAATAGTTTTAAAAAGTACAAGGCAATGAGACATACCACAAGCAAATATTTTAGAGCCTACTGTACATGAGAGAAAGAATTTGAAAATAAATAAGCCATATTTCACAGAAAAGTGTTTGTGATGGGTAAACAAAGCTGAGTAGACTACATGAAATAATTATCATTTCTAAATATAGTCATTACACATTTATATCATATTTTAGCTTGTTACGTGTGGATATATCTAAGTTGTTTTGTCTCAATCAAAAGTTGTCTGACTTTTGGCCAATATTTGGAAATTGGCAAAACTTAAAGTGAATTTTTTCATTATTTATTAAGCCCATGTGAATTTCAAAGATTGTTTACAAACACAGTCTGATTCATTTAGAAGTTTTCTAGTGATGGATTTGTTTACAAAAGTGTATTAATGCCTAGAAAATGTACTCCATTGAGCAGATTTTTCATATGAAATTTTCCATCAAAAGGAACACAAGTTCTGAACTTATCCTAAGGACTTGGATTCTAATATCTGTTTGGCCAGCTTTCCTTAAAGATTAGCCATTTCCTGAGCACTGTCTGCATGCTAGGGATTTTAATGTGTGCCAAGGATGAATTCAATCCTGAAGAAATTTCTTCTTCAATTGAGAGAAGACCAATTAGCAACTGGACAGGGCTTCATGTAGCCCCATGTGAGCTAGACATCTGATGTCCCACAGATGGTCTTACTTCAGACTAAATAGCGTAGATTTTAGGAAAAGAATCTGACATTCAACTACTGTGGGTACTGGGCACTGTATTGTTGACACCACGGGTCCAAACTGGAGTTTTACCCCTAAAAGTTGATTATGAAAATCTAGCATTTTCTATAGATCTTGAAACCATGCCTTTTATCCTGAGTGCCAAATAGTTTAAAATTGTGAGCATACTTCATTAAAAATTACCTAAAGACATGGATCTATGAATAACTGCTAATTCCTGCAAGCTTCTGAACATGAACACAGAGGATGCTTAGAGCCACATTTAATTATTGTGTAGAAAAAGAAGGTAGTGCATAATTTTAAGAATAAATACAAACAAATGTTGAGACGCTTTAAAAAACATTTTCCATGAAAATGCTATGTTAAATTTATGATTCAACTTTCAATAGAAGCCATCTTTAACATTTTTTGTTCTAATTTGAAGGGAGTTAATTCAATCAAATACCATGATCTGGAATATTTTTGACCACTTCCCTCTCCCCACCCAAACTTTTTAAATACATTAGTGGTATTTTATTCAATTCTGAAACACATGTCAGCTGCAATGCTCTGACTGTTACACTACACTCTGTATCAGACTCAGAGCAAATGACTTCCCTGTTGGTCCAGTGGCTAAGACTCCACGCTTCCAGTGCAGGGAGCCCAGGTTTGATCCCTGGCCAGGGAGCTAGATCCCACATGCTCCAACTAAGAGTTTGCACGCCAGAAGTGAAAGATCCCACATGCTGCAACTAAGACATGGAACCGCCAAAAAACAATCAAATAAACGTATCCAAATAATATGCTGGGTGAAAGGAGTCATTAGGCATAGTAGTCATCAATTTAACTACATAGAAATCTTGGTAGACAGAGATGAGGGCCAGGAGGTTGAAGATTTTTAAAAGTCAAGAGATGATATGTTTCTTAATAATATGATTTTGATTCTTTTACAAGTGGTTGACCAGTTTTTCCAGCACCACTTGTTAAAGAGATTGTCTTTAATCCATTGTATATTCTTGCCTCCTTTGTCAAAGATAAGGTGTCCATATGTGCGTGGATTTATCTCTGGGCTTTCTATTTTGTCCCATTGATCTATATTTCTGTCTTTGTGCCAGTACCATACTGTCTTGATAACTGTGGCTTTGTAATAGAGCCTGAAGTCAGGTAGGTTGATTCCTCCAGTTCCATTCTTCTTTCTCAAGATAGCTTTGGCTATTGGAGGTTTTTTGTATTTCCATACAAATTGTGAAATTATTTGTTCTAGCTCTGTGAAGAATACCGTTGGTAGTTTGATAGGGATTGCATTGAATCTATAAATTGCTTTGGGTAGTATACTCATTTTCACTATATTGATTCTTCCAATCCATGAACATGGTATATTTTGCCATCTATTAGTGTCCTCTTTGATTTCTTTCACCAGTGTTTTATAATTTTCTATATATAGGTCTTTAGTTTCTTTAGGCAGATATATTCCTAAGTATTTTATTCTTTCCATTGCAATGGTGAATGGAATTGTTTCCTTAATTTCTCTTTCAGTTTTCTCATTATTAGTGTATAGGAATGCAAGGGATTTCTGTGTGTTGATTTTATATCCTGCAACTTTACTATAATCATTGATTAGTTCTAGTAATTTTCTGGTGGAGTCTTTAGGGTTTTCTATGTAAAGGATCATGTCATCTGCAAACAGTGAGAGTTTTACTTCTTCTTTTCCAATTTGGATTCCTTTTATTTCTTTTTCTGCTCTGATTGCTGTGGCCAAAACTTCCAAAACTATGTTGAATAGTAATGGTGAAAGTGGGCACCCTAGAACACTTTCTAACACCTTACACAAAAATAAACTCAAAATGGATTAAAGATCTAAACATAAGACCAGAAACTATAAAACTCCTAGAGGAGAACATAGGCAAAACACTCTCCGACATACATCACAGCAGGATCCTCTATGACCCACCTCCCAGAATATTGGAAATAAAAGCAAAAATAAACAAATGGGACCTAATTAAACTTAAAAGCTTCTGCAAAACAAAGGAAACTATTAGCGAGGTGAAAAGGCAGCCTTCAGAATGGGAGAAAATAATAGCAAATGAAGCAATGGACAAACAACTAATCTCAAAAATATACAAGCAACTCCTACAGCTCAACTCCAGAAAAATAAATGACCCAATCAAAAAATGGGTCGAAGAACTAAATAGACATTTCTCCAAAGAAGACATACAGATGGCTAACAAACACATGAAAAGATGCTCAACATCATTATCAGAGAAATGCAAATCAAAACCACAATGAGGTACCATTTCACGCCAGTCAGAATGGCTGCGATCCAAAAGTCTACAAGCAATAAATGCTGGAGAGGGTGTGGAGAAAAGGGAACCCTCTTACACTGTTGGTGAGAATGAAAACTAGTACAGCCACTATGGAGAACAGTGTGGAGAGTCCTTAAAAAACTGGAAATAGAACTGCCTTATGATCCAGCAATCCCACTGCTGGGCATACACACTGAGGAAACCAGAAGGGAAAGAGACACGTGTACCCCAATGTTCATCGCAGCACTGTTTATAATAGCCAGGACATGGAAGCAACCTAGATGCCCATCAGCAGATGAATGGATAAGAAAGCAGTGGTACATATACACAATGGAGTATTACTCAGCCATTAAAAAGAATACATTTGAATCAGTTCTAACGAGATGGATGAAACTGGAACCTATTATACAGAGTGAAGTAAGCCAGAAAGAAAAACACCAATACAGTATACTAATGCATATATATGGAATTTAGAAAGATGGTAACAATAACCCTGTGTACGAGACAGCAAAAGAGACACTGATGTATAGATCAGTCTTATGGACTCTGTGGGAGAGGGAGAGGGTGGGGAGATTTGGGAGAATAGCATTGAAACATGTATAATATCATGTATGAAACGAGTCGCCAGTCCAGGTTCGATGCAGGGTACTGGATGCTTGGGGCTGGTGCACTGGGACGACCCAGAGGGAGGGTAGGGGAGGGAGGTGGGAGGAGGGTTCACGATGGGGAACGTGGGTATACCTGTGGTGGATTCATTTCGATATTTGGCAAAACTAATACAATATTGTAAAGTTTAAAAATAAAATAAAATTTTAAAAAATAAAAAAAAAAAAAATAATATGATTTTGAAATGAATTTATAATTTTGAACTTTTCAGTTTCAAGGATTTTTTTTTTAACTTCCTTAACCACTGAGTTACTAGCTTCCATATATCTTTTTTGTCCTTTCTCTCGGGGTTTTGTTTTTCAAATGTCATGGAATTCTCCTGGGAACATAACCTTTATAACATGAGTCATGTTTTAGAATCAGATATCTAATTCAGTGACCATGGGATCAGAACCATTCTTTTATTTGTCATTGAACATAAGAGCACTGATTACATTTTAGAACAAAACAGAAAGGTAAATAAAATACCTCTCCAACTTTCAACTACATACAACAGAATTCTGGACAGTTGACTTTATTTTTCAGTCTAGAAACTGTTACAACGGCATGGCCATCCTTCTGCTGCATTGATATCTCTTCTAATTTGCTGAGGAGCAGTGTTGATGGCAGGGGATGAAATCCGGGAAGGTATATAAACCACAGCTACCATCATCTTCCTTTGAGGAAGCCTGGCATTCTAAGGATAAGGAAGAGGTCTGAGCCAAGGTGCGAATCTTTACTAGATTTACTTCCGTCCCCATAAACGTCTCATCTTTGTGCACATTACCCTGACTCTGCACACTCTGCTCCTCCTTTTCTTATCTCCACTAGACAGTAAGTTTCTTGAAGACCTAACATTGTCTTCTTTTTCTTCTGAGTGTCCCTCAAGTTGCCATCAGCATGCTTTGTACATAAGCGCTTACTGAATTCTTCTTGGATTATAAAGTTTGTGCTAATGAAAAGGAAACCATAAACTACTGTCAAAGAAGTAAAATAAAATTTTCCAAAGGCTACTAGATTTTAACAGGATTCCTATCAAAAAGGAAGGTGTTTGGACTTAACTTCCTATGATGTCATGTGCACAGTAAGCCCACTCAGTGTTGAACTTTCCAGTGGTCAGACAAGGCCTGTGCAGGGGCGTTAAAACAAGTGAGGAGAGAAGCACTTTGAACACATCAATTAAAGTTACTCCTCAGAAAATCTGTAAGATAAATCTATTTTTATTTCACTGTAGGTGGCAGATATTGTAGGATGTTGAGCAAAAGCTATTCCCCTCCTCCTGTTCCACTGGTCATCCTCTCTCCCTGCATAATAATTTCGAAATGCCAGCTGTTCAAGTTACCAGCTTCACCTACCAGTAGATGAGACTTCAAAGGATTCCACCCAGAGGCTCTCAGTGATAACATTCACTCCCTGATAAAAAGAGCAAGACCTGTGAGGACATTTCTCTCACCCAGTGTCCCTTTCTCTTGTCTTTCTGTGGGTCCTGCAGGGGCAGGTATCTTGCAACCATGAAAAAACAAGGAGAGAATGAAAGGCAGCAACCAGAGCCTGGCAAAGAGTTAAGACTGAAGGAGGCTAGCCTCTGAATGCTGAACTTCTGAAGTGAGATAGTGCAAAACCCCATTTTTTAAGACACATTTATCCAAGGGTTCTGTCCTGCTTGTGAGGTGCTCTGCTACAACATACATCAGATTTTATATGATTATAAATATTATAAATAATTATAATTATAAAAGGAATTATAATTATAACTATAAGCTATTATAAAATATACTGTTTATAAAATATTTAAAAGTATAATTAAAAATAATTATAAAGTATACATCATCTTACTTTTTTTTCTTTCTTTTTTAAATTTTTATTTTATTATGGAGTATAGTTGATTTACAATGTTGTATTAGTTTTAAGTGTACTGCAAAGAGATTCAGTTGTACATATACATATACTTATTCTTTTTCAGATTCTTTTCCCACATAGGTTATTACAAAGTATTCAGTAGAGTTCCCTATGCTATATAGTAGGTCCTTGTCAATTATCTATTTTATATCAGTTCAGTTCAGTTCATTTCTGTCACTCAGTCCTGTCTGACTCTTTGCGACCCCATGAATCGCAGCACGCCAGGCCTCCCTGTCCATCACCAACTCCTGGAGTTCACCCAAACTCATGTTCATCGAGTCTGTGATGCCATCCAGCCATCTCATCCTCTGTTGTCCCCTTCTCCTCCTGCCCCCAATTCCTCCCAGCATCAGAGTCTTTTCCAATGAGTCAACTCTTTGCATGGGGTGGCCAAAGTATTGGAGTTTCAGCTTCAGCATCAGTCCTTCCAAAGAACACCCAGGGCTGATCTCCTTTAGAATGGACTGGTTGGATCTCCTTACAGTCCAAGGGACTTTCAAGAGTCTTCTCCAATACCACGGTTCAAAAGCATCAATTCTTCGTCACTCAGCTTTCTTCACAGTCCAACTCTCACATCCATACATGACCACTGGAAAAACCATAGCCTTGTCTAGACGGACCTTTGTTGGCAAAGTGATGTCTCTGCTTTTGAATATGCTATCTAGGTTGGTCATAACTTTCTTTCCAAGGAGTAAGCATCTTTTAATTTCATGGCTGCAATCACCATCTGCAGTGATTTTGGAGCCCCAAAAAAATAAAGTCTGACACTGTTTCCCCATCTATTTCCCACGAAGTGATGGGACCAGATGCCATGATCTTAGTTTTCTGAATGTTGAGCTTTAAGCCAACTTTTTCAATCTCCTCTATCACTTTCATCAAGAGGCTTTATATATAGTAGTGTGTATATGTTAATCCCAACCTGCTAATTTATCCCTTCCCTTCACCTTTCCCCTTTAGTAATCATAAGTTGGTTTTCTAAGTCCATGAATCTTTCCCTGTTTTGCAAATAAGTTCTTTGCACAAGTTTTTTTTTTTTCAGATTCTACATATAAGTGATAGATGTAGCACAAATATACAAAGGAATATTACTCAGCCATAAAAATGAATGCAATAATGCCATTTGCAACATGGATCAATCTAGAGATGATCATACTGAGTGAAGTAAATCAGACAGAGACAGACAAGCACCACTTTGTTCTTAAAACAGCCCTATGAGAAGGTGTCTGCAGTTTTGTTTTAATGCGTAAGGGAAACAGGGTGCAGGGGGTGCTTCTCCACCCCCAAGCCCATCCTAGATGCCAAGGTTGGGGTTCAAAGCCACAGCTTCCTGAGACCAGACTGTTTCTCAATTTCAAAAGGAAAGCATGCACAGGCAACTAGGTCAATGCAATCCAGCTTTACTTTACTTTAAAGAGATGGAAGGAGAGAGCAAAATTGGGCAAAGGTCTTTGGGGACGCCTAATAAATCAGGATTCATCATGATGAAAAGTTTTCTTATTTCACACTCTATAAAGTGGGCCGATAACATAATCCCCAAGAGACTCAAGTCTGAGACAATGCATTTGTAGTATTCAACAATGGCATCTGTGTAGGAGGCATTTATTAATAGTAAATACCCATGTATGAATGAGTAAGTGAATGAATGCTGAGTATTAGGGCAAGGTGGGAAGTACACACGTGAGGATCAGCTCAAATTAATTCTCTGAGTAGCCACGGGAGGCTCAGGTAGCCTGTAGTATGTCAACTGCATGTTGAATGAAGGAAGGGAGACAAGGATAGAAAGAGAGGGAGGCAAGAAAGAAAGAGCCTAAGAGAAGGCACTACCGTAATTGAAAGGCAGCCATATGTGAATGCTGAAGCTTGTCCAGCTCCCCCTCATCACTCTCACTGATTTTTAGGATCCCAGTTACCACATAGACAGTACTTCAGTCCCCCCTTCTCTGATGGTGGCTTTCCTGGTCTTTCCTTCTGATCTCCTTGATCTCCAATGGCTGGAGACATTGCCCTACAACTAGGCCTCTTTGATGCCATTTGCTTCCATGTGAGTTTCCACAGATGGCTACTATTTGGTCATGGACCTGTCTGCTCAGGCTTATATAAATTTTCTGATTGTTGAATCTGTATTCATGACTTTAGTGTAATATACTCCTGTACTTTTTACCTTTATCCTTGATTTCTTTCTCCTGAGAGTTGTTTCTGCACCTGTGTCCCAACATGTCCTTAGGTATTCTATCTCATTCCCATTTGCGAAGGTCTGAATGTCCATCCTCCCAAAATTCACATGTTGGAGTCCTAATGCCTAATATAGTGCTATTAGAAGGTGAGGCCTTTGGGGATGATTAGATCATGAAGGTGGAGCCCTCATAAAATGTTAAGAGTGCTTTTATAAAAGAGGTCTCACTGTACCCACTACTATATATATATCTGGTGGCTCAGACTGTAAAGAATCTGCCTGCAATACAGGAGACAAGGGTTTGATTCCTGGGTCAAGAAGATCTCTTGGAAAAGGGAATGGCTACCCACTGCAATATTTTTGCCTGAAGAGTCCCATGGGCATAGGAGCCTGACAGGCTACAGCCCATAGGGAATCAAAGTGTTGGACACAACTGAGCAACTAACACTTCACTTCATATATAAAATAGATAAGAAGGACCTACTGTATAGCACAGGGAGCTATACTCAATAGCATGTAATAACCTATAATGGAAAAGAACTTGAAAAAGAATACACACACACGTACACATGTGTGCGTATGTGCTCAGTTGTATCCAACTCTTTGTGGCCCCATGGACTGTAGCCTGCCAGGCTCCTCTGCCCATGAAATTTTCCAGGCAAAAATACTGGAGTGTGGTGCCATTTCCTCCTCCAAGAGATTTTCCTGACCCAGGGATTGAACCCACATCTCTTGCATCTCCTGCATTGGCAGGTGGATTCTTTACCACTAGCGCAACGTAGGAAGCCCATACACATGTACATAACTGACTCATTCTGCTGTACACATAAAACTAACACAACATTGTAAATCAACTACATTTCAAAAAAAATTATTTTAGAAGAGAGAGAGAGAGATCCCACTGAATTCCCTAGCCCCTCCACAATATAAGGATACAGTGAATCCTCTGCACCCTAGGAAAGGGCTTTTATCTGATTATGCAGATATCCTGATCTTGACCTTGCAGCCTCTAGAACTGTGAAAAGTAAATTTCTGCCATTTATAAGCCAATATGTCTGTGGTATTTTCTTATAGCAGCCTGAATTGACAAAAACATCATTTATTCTCATTCAAGGTGTAGCGTGGACCTTAGATACGCTTAGCTAAAACACTCTAAGGCAGTGGTTCTCAGGGCTGTGGTCCCAGAAACAGCAGAATTAGCATCACCTGGAAATTGGTTAGAAATGCATATTCTTAAGCTCTACCCCAGACACCCCAAAACTACTGAATCATGGGAATAGGGCCCAGAAATCTGTGTTTTAACAAATCCTCCAAAAGATTCTCATGAGTTCTAAAGCTTGAGGACCACAGATGATACTGACGGATATTTATTTTGAAAAAAAACACATTTGTCACTATCTTTTTGGTTCAGAAACTATGAGAAACACTTTTATTAAATCACTTCAAAAGATATATAATAGACTGAGTTACTGGGTTTAGTTTGGACTTGAAGCAAAGCCTGAGACGAAAACAAAAATGCAGGTAGTTTTTCAAGGAAGTAAGACCAGGAAGTAGGAATTGAGAAGACCTGAGGTCACTGTCATCAGCAGCAGAAATTCAGCTTCGCCAGGGTCTCTCAGTAGAGGGGGGGGGGAGGACACCATAAACAAAATGACCTACAGATTCTGAGAAAGTATTTGCAAATGATGCATCCAGCCAGAGCTTAATTTCCAAAATGTACAAATAGCTCATACAAATCAACACAATCAAAAAAACAAACACAAGCGAAAAATGAGCAGAAGACTCAAGCAGATATTTCTCCAAAGAAGACATAAAGATGGCCAATAGGCACATGAAAAGATGTTCAACATTGCTAATTCAACAGTGCTTAGTACAGTGTGTTAGTAGCTCAGTTGTGTCCAACTCTTTTGAAACCCCGTGGACTGTAGCCTGCCAGGCTCCTCTGTCCATGGAATTCTCGAGGCAAGAATACTGGAATGGGTTGCCATGTCCTTCTCCCGAGGATCTGCCTGACCCAGACACTGAACCCAAATCTCCTACATCATAGGCAGATTCTTTACCATCTGAGTCACCAGGGAAGCTAATTCTTAGAGAAATGCAAATCAAAACTACAATGAAGTATCACTTCAAACCAATCAGAATGCCCATCATTAAGAAGTCTACAAATAACAAATGCTAGAGAAAAGACAAACTTCCTGTACTATTGGAAGGAATGTAAATTGGTTCAGCCACTCTGGAAAACAGGATGGAAGTTTCTCAAAAAAAAATTGAAACAGAATTGCCATATGATCCAGCAATCCTAGATATTAATATATCTGGACAAAACTATAATTCAAAAAGATACATATACCCCTATATGTTCATAGCAGCACTACTCACAATAGCCAAGACACGCTGCTGCTGCTGCTGCTAAGTCACTTCAGTCGTGTCCGACTCTATGTGACCCCATAAACGGCAGCCCACCAGGCTCCACCATCCCTAGGATTCTTCAGGCAAGGACACTGGAGTGGGTTGCCATTTCCTTCTCCAATGTGTGAAAGTGAAAAGTGAAAGTGAAGGCGCTCAGTCGTGTCCGACTAGTAGCAACCCCATGGACTGCAGCCTACCAAGCTCCTCCGTCCATGAGATTTTCTAGGCAAGAGTACTGGAGTGGCTTGCCATTGCCTTCTCTGAGCCAAGACATGGAAGCAACCTAAATGCCCATCAATAGGTGGAATATAATATGTGACATAAACGTGCTTATCTATGAAACAGAAAACAGATGCACTGACATACAGAATAGACTTGTGGTTGCCAAGAGGGTATCAGGGTCAGGGGCGGGGATGGATTGGGAGTTTGGGATTAACAGATACAAACTACTATGTGTACATAGAACTGAATCACTTTGCTGTACACCAGAAACTAACAGAACATTGTAAATCAACAATACTTCAATAAAACAATTTAAAAAGAACAGTATTTCATCCAAAGTCTAGAATTGTGGGACACTTCTATAGATTCCTGTCCCCCAGTCATTTATAGTTTGCCCAAGGGCTACTAATGCCTTGCATTATGACTGTACCTGTGTGGACCTGAGGTTGACAGCTTTGATTGGGGGAAGTCCTGAGGCAGAAAGGTGGAATGAAGCTTGGGAAGCCCCTGAGGCAGGACCCTTGCTATACACAGACATGCCCAGCACAGCTAGGACTCTGATTCCATGTGGGCTGAGAGGCTAGAACAAAGCGGGGCATGTAATACTTCTGCTATTATTTCTGTCATAATATTACCCCAAAGTGTTTTTAGGGCTGAAAAAGGGCGGGTCTTGGTAAATAGGAGAGAAAAGATTGATACGTTTCTTTTCTTGTTTGTTTTTAACTCATAGTAGTTTGATTTTATATTTGACATGACTGATGAGAGGTACACCTCATGAACAATTAATATTTCCTGCATGAGCCATATTTTATAATCAACCACAGTTATCTGATACATGTTTCATAAATCTTGACAATCAAAACAAACTTAGATGGGAGTCAAGGTTTGAGAACCTGGCTTGGATAATGGTGGAGAGTCACAAAACATGAGTAATAAGTCTACTGGTTAAAATTTTTTTTTTTACTACATCAAAAATTTCAAGTATTTTCCACTACTGTATATAAAATAGATAAACAAGGATCTCCTGTAGAATATAGGGGACTATTTTTAATATCTTATAACAACCTATAATGGAAACAAATGAAAAAAAAAGATATTTCTCTTTCCTATGATTTAAAAAAAAAGAATTCAGTGACAGAGTAATCATGTTCAATCATGTAGTCAGTAATTCAGTTCTTCTGCCTCTTCATCTCCACACTGTACACTAAACATCAGAGCCTGTTTGTTGCCCTGTAGTGTTATTTTCCCCTTCCGCCACAGAGAAAGAACCTCCAATTTTTACCAGGCATTTGACTTATCAGCATGAAGTCTGCTAATTCCAGCTTCCCTTGCAGCTAGATATGGCCATGTGATTAAATCTGGCAATGAGATGCAAAGGAATATCACATGGCAGTTTTTGGCAACCTTTCCTAAAATCCAGCCTGAACCTGCCCTTTACTTCCCGATCCAGCCTGAACCTGCCCTTTACTTCCCGTTTCTTCCTCCCCACCTTCCTGCTGACTGATAAAGCTGTGATGCTTAATTAGCAACCATTCGATACTTTAGATGATCTGGGGGCAGGGGTCAGCAAACTACAGCCCTGGAGACAAATTCAATCAGGTGTCTATTTTTATACAGTAACAAGCAAAGAATGAATTTTACATTTTTAGATGTTGAAAAAATTCAGAGAAGAATAGTGTTTCATAATACATGAAAATCTTTTGAAATTCAAATGTTAGCATCCACTTTTAAAAAGTATTGGAATACAACCATATTCATAAGTTTACTTACTATTTACGGTTGCTTTCACACTACCATGGCAGCATTGAGTTGTTACAATAGAGACCTTATGAACCACAAGCCTAAATATATTTGTATCTGGCCCTTTATAGAAAAAGGTTGTTGACTCTTTACTCTTGGCAATGGAGGACATGCCAAGGAGAGTAATAAGACAGAAAATAGAAGAAGCCTGGGTCCTCCAGGACTTCATGGAGTGAAACTGCCATGCAATCCTGGATCAGGTACCTCTAGACTCTCTTGTGATAGTGAAACAAACACCTATCTTTTTAAGCCACTGTTCCATAATTTAGTAGACTCAATAGTGGCCCCAGTTTCTCAACCCTTCTTGAACCCCACCTGCTATGCATCTTTATAGCTCCTCCCACTAAAGACAGAGGATTCTTCCCCAACCCTTACCTTTGGTCTTCATCAACATTAACATCAGAGACTTGAAATGTATTTGTGCAGTCGAGCTTGCCCTACTGTGCTTGTTTTTGCCATGAGGAGAAACTGGCCTCTTAACCTTCAGGTGCCTGACTAATTGGGCTGCCCTGTGACTCAGCCATAAAGAATCCATCTGCCAATGGAGAAGATGTGGCTTCAATCCCTGGGTAAGGAAGAATACCTCAGAGAAGGAAATAGCAACCCACTCTAGTATACTTGTCTGGGAAATCTCCTGGATAGAGGAGCCTGATGGGCTACAGTCCATGGGGTTGCAGAGTCAGACATGGCTGAGCAGCTAACACTTTTACTTTCTTTTCAGGAGAAATCATCCTTTGCTATCTGGTAAGCTAAATGCACCACCAGATGTTGACTCTGAAAGCAGAGAGTTGATCCCCACTTTTTTAAGAGCAGACTTGGTAGCACCCAGGTATACCTCAAACTAGTGGTGTCCTAGTAAACATTTAACAACTAACTCACTTCCCCATTCCCCACCATTTACAGCAGTTAGAGATTTCCATGGTGTAAATATCACCAGGAATGATTTCAAACTACCAAACTAAGGGTCCCTGATCATGGTTGGAAAGAACGTGCATGATGGACTATCATACTTGGTTGGCATACCACTGCTTTCAAACCCACTGTGTAAAGAGACTATTCACATCTAGAAAGAGTCAAAGGAATGAGTGCAGACAATTTAACTTTGTTTTGGATGCCGGAGGCAGAAATTAGACTGACTGGTTACAAATTTGCAGATAAAAATGCTTCAAAATCTACACAATGAATATCACTGTATTGCAAAGTAAAAGTGTTAAGATAGGGAACTCCCTGGCAGTCCAGTGGTTGGGACTCTGTGCTTACACTGCAGGGGACCCAGGCTCAGTCCCCGGTTAAGGAACTAATCCTGCAAGGTGCATGATGTAGCCAAAAAAAAAGACAGGAGAAATGTTTGGGGCTAAGGATGAGCCAAAGGATAGTCTGCTGCTGCTGCTAAGTCACTTCAGTCGTGTTCGACTCTGTGCAACCCCACAGACGGCAGCCCACCAGGCTCCCCCCTCCCTGGGATTCTCCAGGCAAGAACACTAGAGTGGGTTGCCATTTCCTTCTCCAATGCATGAAAGGGAAAAGTGAAAGTGAAGTCACTCAGTCGTGTCTGACTCTTAGCGACCCCATGGACTGCAGCCGACCAGGCTCCTCCATCCATGGGATTTTCCAGGCAAGAGTACTGGAGTCGGATGCCATTGCCTTCTCCAAGGATAGTCTAGGTTACTGCAAAAAAGCTTCCAAAGTCATATTTTTTAAGACACATGATGACCGTATACACACACACACACACACTAAAAATATGTACTGGAATGAATAAGGTGTTTTCAAGTTCTGCTCCTCTGTGACTCAAAAACTGAGTAACTAGACTCGTGTTTGAAGACTGTGTGTAAAACAATTATTCAGGAATCTTTAGAATTAATTCTGTTCATGTAGTCTTTATCATGATCCTATGAAACAATATTATCTTCTCTGTAACAAAACAAACTCTTAAGTGACAAAATTCTACTGATGTCTGCATTCCCTGTTATCCTTAATTAACCTAATATAATAAGCCAAATGTCTGCTTTGAATTTCAAGTGTTTTATTTTTTTGAAGATTCTATATTCCTTGTGAACAAAGGTGCCCTGCTTGAAAATGTTAATCTCCAAAGCAGTATTAGTTACTAAGCTACCAGCTCTATTTCCATGGTTTTTAAAAAATACCTCAGACAGAGATTTGGAATGAAGATTTCCAAAATCTGGGACCAATCAAGAAATCACTCCCTAAAAATCTTGTTAGCTCCATTAAGAGTTTCCATCTAAAAAAACGAGTTTTACTTTAGAACAATGCCAAATCCTCTGAATTAATTTTCCATTTTCCCTTTTCACTGTTCCAGGACTTCTTTTCATATATGCCTCTGTTTTTTCCAGCATGGCAGATGTTTAAAAATTTTAATGAGGAAATTCAAGTCCTTAAGTTAATTCAGAAGGACAGGATTATACCAATCTATTTTGGCCAGTAAATTATCAATTTAAATCACTAAGCAACCAGAATCCATATTACTATTTAAAAAATCATCAAAATACACCAGAGACTGTCTAAACATTTCATAACTTGGGGGGAATTTGCTGTTGCCAGTTTTCAGAATCGATATAAGTGTATGGAATTTTGCCAGTGAATACAATTTTGAATGGTCTGCTGTCCAAATCTTATCAAACTCCATGTGAAGGAGAGTGATACTTATGGCATATGGTTTGAAGCATAGGCACAGGCAGGCACCTATCCCTCTAAATCAAGACCTTCCCCATTGTGTTCTAGAATTCTATGGTTGGGTTTCAAGAACAAGGGCAGGCCAAGGTGGTGGATTTCAGACTCACTCCCATGTAAGTCAAGGGAGTTTGGTTTTATATGTTGACATTCTGCTAAAGATTTCATTTGAAAAGAGAGGAGGGATTCTGACACTTTAAAACTAATGAAATCTACTGCTATTATAATGCTAGACTTTATACTTAAATCAATCCCAAGCATCATAAATCTGTACCACACTGATTTCAGGATAGTAATGATCTTGATTCTGTTATTAAGGAACACACCAAGAAACAAGGCTATGAAACCTTAATATAATTATTGAGATTAGTTACTGAGGTCTCTGTTCACTGCATACATCATGGCAACATTTATCATATGTCAAGTAGAAACACCTGAAAAAATTGTTTTAGATTTAAGTCATAGCCAAGCTTTCCCTTATAATTGGAGAAAATAATTCTAACTATATATACCTTTTTACTTCTACTTCACAGAACCTTGGAACCAAATGTGTGTCCCAGAGATAACCAGTTTGTATAAATAAATTTGTATAAATTACTTAATTTAACTTTGTATAAATGACCAGTTTGTATAAATGACTTAATTTCTGGTTTTTATTCTGATTGTCATATATTAATTTATGTTTTAACCAGGCTGCATGCTTTATTTTATTTTTTACAATTTTATTAAGTGTTATGATTTAAATATAGCTTGATAGCAATATAATGGAGATCTGAACTATAAAAGCTGGATATAATGGCTTTTTCTCTCTCTTGTGAAAGGCTCTAGATTGTCCAGGGACTCAGACTCCCTCTATCTTGTTGCTCCCTCACACAACAGTGTGGTTCTCATTTGCATGGTCCATGACGGTCTACATCCCATTCATGCAGCAAGATGAAGGCAGGACCGGAAGAGTGGCTCAGTCTGTCTCCTCAAGGACAATTCCAGGAAGTTGTACATGTGACATTAGCCATATCTAGTCACACAAACAATTTTTATAACCCTCTTCATCTTTAGGTTTCATTGATATAAAAAGGAAACAGAGAATAGATACTGGAAGAAGAAAAGAAACACCCATTTTTATAATATTTTAACCCAAATCATTGATTCTCAAACACTAGCAGGCACCAGATTCACCAGGAGCTTGAAACACAAATTCCTCGGCAATCAACACTGGCTTTCTAAACTAGGACTTCAAGGCAAGAGGCCTGGTAATCTGCATTCTTAACAAACATTTCAGATTATTTTGATCATCAGATATATTTGAGAAACTGAAGAGTAAATTATCTTTCTTGTTTTCAATAAAATATCTGTGCTGAACTAAGTAATTCAGGTATATTGTTATTCCTTTAAGTCATGTTGGAGGGGAAAAAATAACATGATAAATAATACCCCCACCCCCAGGCTGATCTGCAACAACCAACACACACCCTTCAAAGGGTCTCTGCTCTTTAGTTGTTTTTTTTTTTTTTTTTGCGTGATGCCATTTCCTCCTAAATTAGACTTCTTCATTCAGTTCTACTTGAGTCCACCTCTTTTCTTCCTAAAAGCAGCCCCATAGTAACTTCAACATTACCCTTGACAGTATGTGGCATCATTGCAACGTGACAACTTCAATTTTGGAGGCAAGGACAAATTGCCCAAGATGATAAATAAAGCGGTGGTATCATGGAAGTCTCAAAGTGGAAGTCCATATGAAGCATGGTTATAGTAACTGGAGAGAAGAGTAAAGAACAAAAAGCCCAGGCTATATGGACAGCGGTCACAGAAGGCCAAAGGGGAACCAAGGCTTTTTGCAGCTCACAAGGCTACACCAAAACCCTGATCAGACACCTATGGGGAAAAATCAATATGTTCCTCTTAACTCCTTCTAATATAATTTTCCTGCTATTGTCAGGGTGGCTCAGGGACTGACATCTCCCTGAAAAGCCTCTGCGTCAGCTCCCCATGGTGCTGACCAGGTCATCATCAGAATGGATCATCTTTCTTGTCTGAGTTCTTAAGCCAGACCATTCAGAGAAGTCAAAGGAAAAGTTCCCACTGGCTCTTAGGAGCCTCCCAAATCCTGTAGGTTATACACAAGCAGATATCATGGCCAGAGCAAATAGTGCTCCCTCCCAGTGCCCCCTTAGCCAATTCCTGATTTGCTTCAGTAAGTTTGTACTTAATCACATTGATTGTGTTTAAAACTCCACAGTATTCTAAAGTAAGCTTACTTACATTTGAAAATTATGTCTCATTTCTAACTTTACAAAGAAATCATGAGAAATCTGAATAGTATTACAGAGATACACTTAACATCACATTTTTAGGCTCACACACTCCAGAAAGATCAACTTAGCCTTCTAACATCAGACAAGAAACCATGCAATGCACTCTAAAAACCACACTTTCCAGGAGGTTAACAGTATAAAGGCTGATATGCATAGCATGTATGGGCTTAAAACTGCCTTACTAAACAAGTGACAACGAAAAAAAGATTCCCATTCCAGGTGTCCTAATAGACCTTAGCATAAAAAAGAGTCACGAAGGAGGAAAATTTTTCTGAAAAATACAGCCTTTTTAACCAATATAAACAGAAATGGTAAAAAGGATTTGGGAGCTCATGCCCAGGGAAGTACATTCAAAATGCTGCCCCTGGTATTAAAAAACAATGATATTTGACTCGAGTCATTTCTTTGTGAGCAATTGTAGCACTGAAGAAGGTGATACTTTATATATAAATATATGTGTAAGGTGACGTTTGTATACAACTGAAATTAGTTCGTGATACACAATTTAAAAACACAGGTCTTTTAGCAGTAAAGCTTCATCTCATTTTCCACCGTGAATTTGACATACAAGATACTCACTAGAGCTAAAATAATTCAAAAATATTTTACCATTACTGTTTCTCCAGAAATGTACAATGATTTTTAAATATTAGGAATGAGTTAAAAGCACCATATTTTTAAGATGATATAATTATTTAACAAAAGTTCCATATAATCAGCATAAAATTATTAGATAATAAGAAACTTGATTCAGTGATTGGATATCAAAAAAAAATGAACAAAAGTAAAGAATTTTTCCCATCACTATTTAGAATATTGAGTATGAAATACTAATCTAAATACAAAGAAAATACAAAACAATTATATAAAACACCTGGGAACAAAAAATATATTAATTTTAAGGAATCTATAAAAATAAAAGTCTAATACTTTACTGATGATATAAAAAGATTTTAATAAGTATTGAACCAAACTATGTTGATAATTTGAACATTCAATGTTGTGAAAGTATTGATTCTCTATGTATTGGTTTTATAATATATATATTCCAGTAAAAGTAAAGATGGAACTTTTGGCTTATATTGAGTTGATTCTGAAGTTTCTTAGGAAAAAAGACAATATAAAGAAAAAATATATTGTATTGGTTTTGCCATACATTGACATGACTCCCCCACGGGTGTACAAGTAATTAGCCTCCAATTAAAATAAATAAATTTATATTAAAAAATAGAAAAAAAAATAGGTGGAAATGAGCAGGAAATGTTAATTAGCACTTTAAAAGATTTTAAAGTATAGTATAAAATCAAAATATTATTATATACTATGGTCTAATATACAATGAAATAAAGGAGATCCTGAAAATATAATTAAATATAAAAGCACATATTCAATAAACATTATAATAAATAAAACTGGTGACAGATAACTGATTTTAATATATAAAAATGTTGTCTTCATATTACTTATGTTTTTTAGTGTTGCCACCACCCCACTCCAGTACTCTTGCCTGGAAAATCCCATGGGCGGAGGAGCCTGGTAGGCTGAAGTCCATGGGGTCGCTAAGAGTCAGACACTACCGAGCGACTTCACTTTCACTTTTCACTTTCATGCATTGGAGAAGGAAGTGGCAACCCACGCCAGTGTTCTTGCCTGGAGAGTCCCAGGGACGGGGGAGCCTGGTGGGCTGCGGTCTATGGGGTCGCACAGAGTTGGACACGACTGAAGCGACTTAGCAGCAGCAGCAGCAGCAGTGTTGCCATGTGTTACGGGGTTTTTTCTTCCAGTTTTTTATTGAGGTATAATTGACATACAACATTGTATAAATTTGGGGTATCCCAAGTAGCAGTAGTGGTAAGGAACCTGCCTGCCAATTCAGGAGATTTAAGAAGTGCTGGTTTGATTCCTGGGTCAGGAAGACCCCCTGGAGGAGAGTGTGGCAACCCACTCTCTCATGGGATTTCATGGAGAATCCCATGGACAGAAGAGCCTGGAGGGCTATAGTCCATGGAGTTGCAAAGAGTCGGACACAGCTGAAGTGACTTAGCATGCATGCACATACTTTATAAGTTTAAGGTGTATAGCATAATGATTTGACTTGTATACATCACGAAATAAGTTTAGTGAACATCTATCATCTCACATAGATGCAAATATTAATAGAAAAAACATTTTTTTCTTGTGATGAGGAATTTTAGGCTTTATTTTCTTACCACCTTTAAATATAATATAAAGCTGTGTAATTATATTTGCCATGTTGTACATTACATCCCTAATACTTATTGATCTTATAACTGGAAGTTTGTACCCTTTGACTGCCTTCATCCAACTCCCACATGCCAACCTCTGCTCTGATAACCACAGATCTCATTTCTTTTTCTATGAGTTTGTATGATTGTTTTTAAAGTATGGTTGACCAACAACACTCAGTTAGTTTCTATTATACAACAAGTGATTCAATATTTCTATACATTTCGAAACGATTGCTATGATAATCCTAGTTATGATATGTCACCACAGAAAGATTATTACACAATTATTATTACACAGTTATTACACTCTATATTCCCCACACTTGCCTCAATGACTGAGCTGCTACATCTCACTCATTTCTCCAGCACCTGCACTGGAATTTTCACCATTTACCACCCTGGTTCTCAGACCTTCAGATTTGAACTGACTCACACAATCAGCCTGCCAACTTTCCTGGTAGTTTTGCTTCTCTGAAGAACTTTGATTCATACAACTATAAATCAATCTAAACACTGGAGGAGATGCATAGATTCCTGTGCTCTTAATTTAACCAAGGAAGTTAAAAAATGGTTATTAAGCTTAAGCAAAGAATCCAGCCATTTAGCACCACTTAAAAATAAATATCTAAATAGGCAGCTGGGTTTTCCACTTGAAAATTGTTGGTCTGATATTATTTAGGCACAAGCTGACCTGGAAGTTCAGAATGTGTCCAAGTACCACTGACCATCTGACTAGATCCACGGATGAAACAGTCCAGCAGCTAACATTTTCCTCATCACTCCGGTGTGCCTAAAGAAATCATATAAATCATTTCAAATCAAAGTGGGAGCCATTCTTAGCAGGACCCTGCTACCAACGGGGGAGCCAAGGGAGGTGCTGACTGAGTAAACAACTCAGCAACAAACTGGAAAATGAAAAATCAAATTGCTGGGTCTTGGAAAGAGCGCAAGAGTAACACCCATAGGATCAAGCGGAACGTTTACATGTCATCAGCTCTGGGACTGTGGGAGACACATGCTTTCTGCTACAGCCGCACATAGTCTCTCCTGCACTAGTTGATGCTTATGCCGAACAGTGAGAAACTCTATAAATTCTATCTTCTGTGTAACTCCACTGGCCCCGTCCTCATTCAGGAGATTCACTGTTTACCCACTTTCTGCCATTACCTTCTCATCCTTCTCCCTTCCACACTCTATCACATCCCTAATCTAGGGATCTCCAAAGTGAGGTCCACGTAGCCCATGGAGGATGAGGTGAATCTCCTAGAGTACTAGGAGAAATACAAAATCTTCTCTTTACGCTTACTTTTTACCTGCCCCCTAAATTTAATGAAAATAAAATTAAAATGATACATTACTTTATATATAATAGGAAGATAATATTAGTCCTTTTCTCATTTAAAAAAAAGGCTGTGAGAACTGATTAATCAGTCCTGAATATTCATTGGAGGGACTGATGCTGAAGCTGAAACTCCAATAATTTGGCCACCTGATGCGAAGAACTGACTTATTTGAAAAGACCCTGACACTAGGAAAGATTGAAGGTGGAAGGAGAAGAGGACGACAGAGGATGAGATGGTTGGATGGCATCACCGACTCAATGGACATGAGTTTGAGTAAACTCCGGGAGTTGGTGAGGGACAGGGAGGCCTGGCGTGCTGCAGTCCATGGGGTCACAAAGAGTGGGACACGACTGAGGGACTGAACTGAACTGAGATAAGATTATCTATAATTATGAATAGGTAGGGCTTCCCTGGTAGCTCAGCTGGTAAAAAATCCACCTGCCATGCAGGAGACCCTGGTTTGATTCCTGGGTTGGGAAGATCCAGTGGAGAAGAAATAGGCTACCCATTTCAGTATTCTTGGGCTTCCCTGGTGGCTCAGACAATAAAGAATCCACCTGCAATGCAGGAGACCTGGGTTAGATCCCTGGGTTGGGAAGATCCCCTGGAGAAGGGCATGGCAACCCACTCCAGCATTCTTGCTTGGTGAATCCCCATGGACAGAGGAGCCTGGTGGGCTACAGTCCATGGGGTTGCAAACAGTCAGATACTACTGAATAACTAAGCACAGCACAGCATATGAAAATGTAAGTAATGCCTCTACCAGACACCACCTTTGCCAGCTTTTCCTTTGATGCGGTAATTCTCCTTTGGGAATACAGGGTACTCATGAGCAGAGGAGTTGACCAGTGATGGTCCCTTCAGCACACTGTTTTGCAAAGTACTTAAAGTAGGGTTTTGATAATATTCAAATTTTTTATATGGATCACTTTTAAAGTCTTTATTGAATTTTTAGCAATATTTGCTCTTGCTCTATGTTTTGGTTTTTTGGCCCCAAGTCATGAGGGGTCTTAGCTCCCTGACCAGGGATCGAACCCACAACCCTTGGAGTACAAGGTATTAACCACAGGGCCAACAGGGCAGTCTCATGATGACATTCAGTTTTAATCAAATTGCTTATCATGGAAGAGCAGTAAAAAGATTTTCACATCAAAAATAAATAAAAAGGAAATTAAGCAGTAAACAGAAGAGACCACTAAACTGTCAAATGCCAGGACCAGAAATGAAAATTAGAACATCAGTATATTTAAGCAGCCACATTCTGAGATAGAAACATTATGAACTAAACAGAGGTATCGTGATTATATAATTATCCCACAGACAGTAATACCAAAAACTATAAAAACCTTTACCACACATTTGAAAATTCAAGATGAGTCTCACTTACTTATTAAGAATTTTTATAAATAGTATCAGTGGGTACAGAGCCATTGTATTAAAACTTTTAAATCATACAACTTCCAATTAGCTTGTAACAACTTACCCAATACTGGGAAATATGGAAATTTCCTAGCCAAATTTTAATACAAAACTTGTCTTAATTGGAAGACAGAATTTAAAATTGAATGAATATGAAAATTGAATAAATATAACTGTGACAGCAGTGGAATTAAAGCATCAAGAGAAACTAACACCAGCACTTTATATCAGCTCTGTGACAAAGTGCAAACTGCAGAGTTGTTGGGTTTTTATTTAAGAAATACATTCAATCACACTGATCTCAATATAAACACACATAAATTGTATATAGTAGCAAAACTATATGACTATCTTAATTTTATATTAAGCAAAAATATTTTACTGTTAGTAATAAAATTTTAAAGAATTTAAAATTTAATCTTTTTATTTCTCTCATATAATTTATAATATGCATAATTTTAGTACTATAATATAGTAATATAATTTACAAACAGTAAATATGTAGAGGGCTCATGAGCAATCAAAAAAGCTGGAAAAATAAACACTATTCCAGTCTTTAAATCTCACAGCTGCTAAAGTTATTCTCTTAATACACAACTGAACTATGCCTTGTGCTTCTTTTAAAATCTGTTAATGGCTCCCTATGGCCTAATGAACAAAATGCAAACTTCTTAGCAAAATATATGAGTGACCAGGTCAAACGTTTTCAGCCTAATATCTATTTGGCCTTTCTCACCCTCTCAGACATGATTGATTCCCATATTTCCATAGCTCTTCACCTGTAATTGCAGCAAAGAACTCATTTTACTCTGCAGTATTAAAAGAAGTCTATATGGAGTAGTGAATAGAACACAGGACAGAGTCAGGAAACCTCTGGTTGCACCCAGTTCTACTATTGCCAAACCATGAGACCCTGACTTGGCATTTTATCTGGCATTCAGTTCCTCATCTGTAAACATGGGGTAATAAGAGATCGTTAGCAATAGTATACATATATTTTCTAATTAAGTTGTGGGTTTCCAGAAGTCACTCAGTACATACTAGTTGAATCAATATATAAATGATTCAATAAATCATTCAAGAAATGATTACTCAATAAATCAATGAGTAAATGATTCATTTTGAGAAATGGATTTATATGCAGAATTTGACCCAAAGTAAATTACATTCTTATTTTTGTAGATCTCTAAAGGAATTATGGAAACCAATTAATTAAAATGTATAATTTAATAGAAGTACTTTCATGTTATATGGGACAATGATTTTCAAGAAATGTAAATATAACAAACTCACAACACTTGTAACTTCATTTAATCATCTTTCATTATTTACAAATTGTGTTGCCATTTAGGGATTAAAGCATTTGATTCTATTTCCTGTTTCTGATAAATTTATTTTAGGATTAACAGAAGTTTTACCAATTTGGTTTTCCAGAACTTTTACCACTCCTCACCACATATCCAGAAAAAAAAAGGGGGTGGGGGGAGAAGTGTGGGTTTTAAAACATCTAGAAGTCTCAGTCTACTGTAGGACTTCTCTCTAATGCTCCTCAACAAACAGCAGAAATCACTCTAGATGAAAGTAATCTTAGACCATAGCTAGGAAACTTGGCTAACAAAGCAGTTAAAATAAGTGTAACTAAATTTTTTTTTTTTAAGTATATGACCATGTAGCCTGGTGGATGAAGTAAGGTTTGGGGAAATGATTAGCTCCTTTACTGATGCAGAGCACTAAAGATCCCACCTGTGGACTAGGTTTATTGGTGACGCTTTGAACCTCTGGCAACTAAAAAGAGCAATGAAAGAGAGCTGTTTCTGACTTAAATCATTGTGGCTTTTCTCTACACTCCATAAACTAAGAGGAGAAACCAATTTAACCACATCACTCTTTCCAAACACATACATATATTAGAAATGAGGAAAAAAACACAATAAGCATATGTATGACTTAAAGGACAAATAAAACTTAAAACTTTTGGCTGGGCTCACGTTGATGACTAGAAACAATGTTTATGGCGTGCCACGAAAGCCTCTATTTATATATATTTATGTTGATGGACAGGGAGGCCTGGCGTGCTGCGATTCATGGGGTCGCAAAGAGTCGAACACGACTGAGCGACTGAACTGAACTGAAGTGATGTATTAAACAAATGAGCGTGCTTAGTGACTCAGTCGTGTCCGACCCCATGGACTAGAGCCCACCAGGCTCCTCTATCATGTAATGTGATCCATATTTTGAGTAGGATAAAATACGAACATATGTCTTTCAATGTTACAGAATCATTTGTATAGGTGTATTGCATGGATGCATTTTGCAGAAAAATGTCACAGGAATTCATCCATGAATGGGGTGGATAGAAAGAGAAAAGCAGTAACTCAGTTTCTATAGAACACTGAATGGTTTTAATGCCCCTGGTGAAATCCAAGCCAGGAATATACTGAAATCTTCTGGCTAAAAACATTACTAATAAAATTATTTACTTTGAAATTCTTTCTTGTTTCTAAAAAATGCTACAATACTCTAGCAAGCCCACCACGCAACTTGACTAGCATCCTTCAGATTTAAGAGCATTCATCTTAATTTTTCCATCCAGTAGAACAAGCACAAATCCTGAAACTCATGGATTTTGGAAACCAAGAAAAAAGATGCGGAGAAAGGAAAGTAGACAATAAGATTTTGATATCATTTACAGATTTCAACTTTCACTTCAGTAAATAGATAGAAGAATCTTTGACCACAGATTGAAGATACACCCTTTGCTATTGGTCTTCCCTGGTGGCTTAGCTGTAAAGAATCCACTTGTCAACACAAGAGTCACAGTTTCTATTCCTGGGTCAGGAAGATCCCTGGAGAAGGGGATAGCTACCCACTCCAGTATTCTTGCCTGGAGAATTCCATGGACAGAGGAACCTGGCAGGCTACAGTCTATGAGGTCACAAAGAGACATGACTGAGCACACAGCATGCGCATGCACACACACACACACACATATTTATACATATATAGAGAGATTTACTAATTTCCTAATGCTGCTGTAACAAATAGCCCCAAACTTGGCGACTTAACAACACAACTTTATTCTGGAGGTCAGAAATCCAAAACATGTCTTATTGAGCTAAAATCAAGGTATTAGATGGGTTATATTCCTTCTCTGTGTTCTAGAGGAGAATTAATTTCCTTGTTTTCTCCAAATTTCGGAAGCCATTTGAATTTCTTGGCTGGTGGCCTCTTCAACATCTTAAAAGTCAGCAGCAAAGCATCTTCAAATGTTTCTCTTACTCTGAGTCTCCTGCATCCCTCATGGAAGATAAGGACCCCTGTGATTACACTGAGTACACTTGGATGATCCAGAATACTGTTCCCATCTCACAATCCATACATTAATCACATCTGTAAATTCCCTTTTCCGATATGAGGCAGCACATTCTTAGGTTTTTGAAATTAAGAGATTAAGGTGTGGATATATTTGAGAAGGGAGCATTATTCTCCCCATCACAGATAGACACATATATTTTTTTCTAGAGATACATTAAAACTGGTAATACTGGATTCATCTGGGGAGAAAGGCTATAGCACTGGTGATCTAAGATAGGAAAGATATTTGCTACTTACTATGTGTCATTTTGCCCTCTGAATCTTTTCCTCGTATGCATAATTTTAAAGCATTCTGTTTAAAAGATCCCCATTTGGACAATGTTTTAAGAAGCTGTATTTGTACCTGTCAAAAAACTCAAGTAAAAAGTTATAATTTTTTAAAAATTACTTTCATACAAAGCAGACCCTTAAGAGATGGCTATTAACTTTAAATACTCCTTAAATTCTGAATATTTTATAGCCTTTGTCTCCATTTATTTAAAGATGACCACGGTCTGCTTTAAGCCGTAATGGACATTTAGAAGATCTAGCCACAAGCTTAAAAATAATCACCCTGAGGTTAGGATGTACTTCTGAAGAAGTACCTCCCACTAAATTATTTGCTGCTTAATTAATTCAAATGAGTATTATGTTCTTGGAAACATGACAAAGGAAAAGTTAAGTAATAACACAAAGGAGTTTATTACAGTCTGGTGGACAGGGAGGCCTGGTGTGCTGCAGTCCATGGGGATGCAAAGAGTCAGACACGACTGAGTGACTGAACTGAACTGAACTGACCCCAGATACTACCGCCACTCTCAGATATGCAAAGTGGTAGGTGCTATGTCTGAGAGAGCATAAATGTGTTCTCATTAGTGGTGAAGACAATGAAGAGTTGTAAAAGCTAAACTCTGGTTATGAAGATGGATGGCATATGTGGAAGCAGTCAGGGTAGTTGAGGAGAGAACTTTCAGGGTCAAGATTATAGGGAGAAGAGTCAGAACCATGAGCTGTAGTGGATGGACCATTGGTAATACAAACAGGGCTTGTGCACAAGTGTGAGTTGCTAAGTCTTAGTAGAAAAATAACCAGAAGTCACGTATTTTATTCAGTTTCCGTTAATTCTTCAATTCAGTTTAGTCACTCATTCGTGTCCAATTCTTTGTGACCCCATGGACTGAAGCATGTCAGGCCTCCCTGTCTATCACCAACTCCAGGAGCTTGCTCAAACTCATATCCATTGAATCGGTGATGTCATCCAACCATCTCATCCTGTCATCTCCTTTTACTCCTACCTTCAATCTTCCCCAGCATCAGGGTATTTTCCAAGGAGTCAGTTCTTTGCATCAGGTGGCCAAAGTATTGGAGTTTCAGCTTCAGCATCAATCCTTCCAATGAATATTCAAGACTGATTTCCTTTAGGATGGACTGGTTGGATCTCCTTGCAGTCCAAGGGACTCTCAAGAGTTTTCTCCAACACCACAGTTCAAAAGCATCAATTCTACAGCACTCAGCTTTCTTTATGATCCAACTCTCACATCCATACATGACTACTGGAAAAACCATAGCTTTGACTAGACAGACCTTTGTTGACAAAGTAATGTCTCTGCTTTTGAATATGCTGTCTAGGTTGGTCATAGCTTTTCTTCCAAGGAGCAAGCATCTTTTAATTTCATGGCTGCAGTCACCATCTGCAGTGATTTTGGAACCAAAAAAATAAAGTCTCTCACTATTTCCACTGTTTCCCCATTTATTTGCCATGAAGTGATGGGACCAGATGCCACGATCTTAGTTTTCTGAATGTTGAGCTTTAAGCCAACTTTTTCACTCTTCTCTTTCACTTTCATCAAGAGGCTCTTTAGTTCTTCTTAGCTTTCTGCCTTTAATTCTTAGTACCTTTGTTTTTTACAATGGCTGAGGAATTGCCAAATCTTGTTTCTATTGCTTTACTCCCATTTCCCTAGATGCTGAATGATGCAGTGAAAACATCCATTTTAAAGGCTGTTCTATTTTTGTTTTTGATCATTAACGTTCTACACAGCATGTCTCAGGAAGCATAAAATGAGATGTTCAGATTCCAATTTGCATGAATGAATTAATGAGGGAGCCAGAAAAAGGTGGTAGCTTAGATACCAGATTCAGGAATGAAGAATGTCACATTTCAGTATAAGATTGATATCTCAGCTGCAATTTCTCTTGTTAACTTCATTGTTAAATCTTATTCAAATATTTCCCATGTTCTATAAAAGATAAAAATTCATTCATGGATTTAAATAAAGCTTGGATGTATGCCAATTTTGTATTCTAATGTGGAGATAAGCAAATCTTGTTCAGATTAAAAAAAATCATCCAACATTTTTGAGATTTATAAATAGTACTTAAATAAATAGTACTATTTAAATCTAAGCATTCATTTGCATAAATCTAAGCATTCAATTGAAAATACTTTCATTTTGTTTCTTCCTATAAATTATATATGGGAAGATGGGCATATCTTAGTGGCATACATTTATTTTTCATTCATACATTCTTTTCACACTTACTGGTAAATTCAGTCTATAAGGGATTCTCCCCTAGAGAAGAAAATGGAAAATAATATTTTGAGCACACGTTAGGTGCCAGTACTATGATCTGCTATGAAATACTCATGAAAGCTTGATGAAGTTAGTGTCATCATCAATTTAAAAATAAACAGTAAAAAACAAGGGAATTTACTTGAGAGTGCTCATCTGGTGATTTAAACCCAATCTAAAGAATTTCAAGTCCTCTCATGCCACATCCAAACACCATACAATCATCCCCATAATATTTTTCATTTGGAACTAGAAGTATGTCTACCAAGAATCATTTTATTTATTCAAGATAAAAAACACACACCCATGCACCTATACAGGTAGTCAAGAATTTTCTGCTGTATTAAAATTTTAGATCTTAATCATCTTTAAAGTTTTTATTAATAAAGAGAATAGAAACATAGTAACGATAATTCCATCTTGATATCACTTTAAAACATTAAAATAATCACCGTGATTTAAATTATACCTAGAGTAAGCATTATAGTATACAACAATCTAAACAAGAGACTGAAATTTAACAGCAGATGCCTAAGGTTGAAAAGTTCAGTGAACTGATGTATTTTCTAGAGGTTCCGGTTGAAGGCACAGAAATTGCTGACTTCCACCAGAATAAAACCACTGTCAGACAAGACCCTCTTATCTCTACAGAGGCCATCCGGGCTTATTCCTTTTATCCATGTGGGCGATTCTGAGCCAAACAAGAACCACCCAGGCAGCACCTTCCTTAAGGAGTGAGCAAGTAGCATTGTAAGATGATCCCTAGACTACCAAAAACGTGTTTCAATTAATGGTTCCTTGTTATTTCTATTATGTTTGGATTATTAGCTTTTACTACTCCCTTTCGTATTGGTTTCCTATAGCCTTTGAGAAGACTTGCACTAAAAGCCTGCTGAGAGAGGCAGGCTGGGAAAACCACAAGCATTTCCCACAATCACTACGCCCAGAGAGCAGGGAGAATCTTCCAGCTGAGATTTGAGCTGAAGAGCCTAATGTGTCTGCTGGCAAACAGGCTTCAGTGTTTTACCCTTTCTCATCCCTTCTCTCCTGGCCCCAACCATGCAGTGACATTCCAAAAGTGTGGCATCATAGTCTTCAATTCTAAATCAATCTTCATAAATCTCTTTCATAGCTTCATCTACTTTCATCGGCAATTTGGGACTGCCCTTTCAAAACCTCTTGACACAGTTCTTTCTCATCGCTGGCCTCATAGTGCAGCTGTCACCATCAATGAGATGAAATCCAGAGAACCTCTGAATGCCAGCCCTTCTACCAAGGTCTGGTGTCATTAGAGGTAGACACTCATCTACCCAGTACATACTCTCTGTGGGCAGGCAAAGCAAACAATTTCCAAGCGGTGTTTACAAGTTGCATGTGAAAGTGATATGCATGCCATTATTCGAGCTATATTTTCATTCAAGCAAGCTTTCCATGAAAACTATAGTCGCCATTACATTTGGAAGAGATGGTCAACAAGTAAGTAATCACACTGCGCGTGCATGCATGCTAAGTCGCTTCAGTCATATCTGACTCTTTGCGAGTAGCCTGCCAGGCTCCTCTGTCCATGGGATTCTCCAGGCAAGAATACTGGAATGGGCTGCCATACCCTCCTCCAGGGGATCTTCAGGACCAAGGGATCGAATCTGCTGTGTCTCTTATGTCGCTTGCATTGGCACGCGGGTTTTTTTTTTTTTTTTTACCACGAGTGCCACCTAGAAAGCCCAAGTAATCACACCAAACAGTATGTAAATAACAATAGTAAGAACTTGACCAAACTTATCTTCCAAGCATTATCTAATAATTAGGTAGGGGCTAGTTCCCACAGATCGCCATCACCTAAGTAGCTTGAAATGTTCTGAACTATCCTTACAGATGCTTTTATAAAAGGGACATAGGGAGGAGATGAATTGAAAAGAGGTTCTTCTGCTATGTCCCCATCAGGCCAACCCAAAGGCTTGGTTCTTCTCACTATCAGTGCAAATGAGTGCTAATGAGCTTTATTACTCAGTCAACTTCTCACACTAAGGATGAAGCTAGATAACCATGGATGAAGGAGAGTTGGCTTTTATTTGTTTTAAGGTCCATCTTGGATTAACTCTCACCTTTCCCCTCCATCCTACTTGGATGCCATTATTACCTTCAAGACTCATGATATTTTGCTCTTTGGGATGATTATAATGATAGTGAAGGATAACATTAAATTTTCCCATATAGATAATTTTTTATTTATTTGAGCCTCCAAGTAACCTAGTTGAAATTTTCATCGTCCATGTTATAGATGATAAACCAAGGCTTATAGAAGGGTAGGTATCTAAGCTAAAGTCACTCAACCATTAAGTATAGAGTCAACTCAAGCCCATGTTTTATTTCAAAATTCTCTGCTGCTTCCACTATGCTATACAGCTTTCTTTGGTGGAAGAATGTGTGATCCACTCAGGTAGATTCTTATTGAAAACTGAATACCTTTTGATTCTGAATGTGAATCCCTATTTGAAGTATATTTACTTCAGTAGTTCCTAAATATGGTAATAGTGTTTTACTATATGCTAATATCCTTAATTAATGTTGATTTTTAAAAATATGTTCAAAATGTTTAAATGACTTGTCAATGGACTAGAAAGCTATTGTGCCTTTTCCTGTGCCTGTAATGTCTACAATACAATCTGCTAAATTTTTTCTGAAGATTCGTAACTCCTGAAGAGAAAATATATAGCAGGTAAACAGCTTAGTTTCCTCCAAGAACTTAGATATCACACTTGGACTTGTTCACTGAGACACTGGGAAAACTTCTTATAAAAGCCAAGGTAATAAAATAAATTTAGAACTTAATTGCTGCACTTTTATAAAACCTTAATGACTCAAAGCTAACATTAAAAAAATTATACAATAGGAAACACAGTAAGGACTTACGATACTACTGTGTCGTTAATGAAACGGAACAAACATCTATTGAATCCATATTAAATAGACATTCATAAATAACCCTAACAGATGGGGCTTCCCAATTTCAAAGGAACTGAAGAATTTTTCCAATGGTCTTATAAATCATTAATGGCAAATCTCTAATTAACACATAGCTCTAACAAGATTCCCTAGGGAAGAGAAAGGCTATCAATTCCAATATTATGGCCTGGAGAATTCCATGGACTGTATAGTCCACAGGGTTGCTAAGAGTCAGACACGACTGAGTGACTTTCACTTTACTTCACTTCTAACAAGATTAAAAACTATATGCTCTTTTAAAACAATGGCAAACCTAGACAATGTATTAAAAAGCAGAGACATCATTTTGCCAACAGAAGTTTATATAGTCAAAGCTATGGTTTTTCCAGTAGTCACATATGGATGTGAGAGTTGGACCATAAAGAAGGCTGAGCACCAAAGAATTGATGCTTTCAAACTGTGGTAATGGAGAAGACTCTTGAGAGTCCCTTGAACTGCAAGGAGATCAAACAAGTCAATCCTAACGGAAATTAACCCTGATTATTTATTGGAAGGGCTGATGCTGAAGCTTAAGCTCCAATATTTGACCATCTGATGTGAAGAGCTGACTCATTGGGAAAGACACTGATGCTGGGAAAATTGAAGACAAAAAGAGAAGTGAATGTTGAGGATGAGATGGTGAGATAGTGTCACCAACTCAGTGGATATGAACTGAGCAAACTCCAGGAGATAGTTAAGGACAGGGAAGCCTGGCATGCTGCAGCACATGGGATTGCAAAGAGCTGGACATGACTTAGCAACTGAATAACAAGATGCTCTTTTTTTGAGTGCCTTCAGCCATCCTGCTAACACTGTTTCCTCAAATATTAAGTGTTTTACACTCTACAAGTGAAAATAAACAAGTTCCACAGAGTGGCAGACAAAATTTTTCTTTAGTTGGTCCCCTCTTTCTTCTGGTATGCCTCTGGCTACCGTCACCACACCTCCATGCCCTACTTTTGCCTTCCTGATGTCTATTTATGTTATTGACACAATGACCCTTTTAGATACGATCTTCAGTTTATTATTAGAGTTCAAGATCAATTTTATCTTCCCAGAACCTTAGCACATTAAAAACTTCTCAAGCTAAGTGCGAGTTTAATGGTGGATATTTTATATGCCACAGCCATCTAAGTGGACAGTTTGCTTTCCAAAAGCCTTCTGGAGAAGGGATAAAGCTATTATAGCCTCTTTTTCACAAATATGTGCATGCTTAGTCACTCATGCTTGTGTCCAGTTCTTTGCAATCCCATGGACTATAGCCTGCCAGGCTCCTCCATCCACGGGATTCTCCAGGCAAGAATACTGGAATGGGTTGCCATTCCTTCTCCAGAGTATTTTCCCAACCCAGGGATCAAACCCATGTCTCTTAAGTCTCTTGCATTGGCAGGTGGGTTCTTTATCTCTAGTGCCTCCTGGGAAGCCCTTTCTTCACAAATACAGGCACCCTGAATACAAAAATGAGGGGAACAGGACCTGAGTTAGTGAGTTTCACAGACTACCATTTTCCAAAGTCATTTCTGGGTCATAGTCATGTTGGAAGCTAAGTGATGATTTTACTTATCTACTTATCTTTAGAGAGGCAAGATAGAGTTAAACATATTTGGGGTTAAATCTCAGCTTTAGCTCTTATCAGCCAGGTTGTTAAAATAATCATTAGTTTTCTGTGTGTCTGTCTCTCTCTATCCCCTTCTCTCTTTCTATCTCCACCACTTTCTCTTTTTCTGAAACTCTATTTTGCTTTCATCTGTAGAAAGATGATAAGACCACCTACCTTGCGTTGAAGCTTAAGCAAGTTTATGTATATAAAGTTTCTAGTACCTGATCCATAGAAGATGTTTTAAAATGGCCACTTTTCATATCTGAGTTTGCATATAAATATTCTGACCACTCACTGACAAAATGTAGCATATTATCTTATTTTCATGATGCCTAGCCTACACATTGGAGGATATTCATTTTATTTTTTTATGATTTCTCTAACACCAAATTTATAATGATGATCATTAATAGAAACCCCTTAGATTTATAAAGCACCTCCCCCCTAAGAATCTCTCTTTAAAGATCTCAACGTAAGACCAGAAACTATAAAATTCCTAGAGGAGAACATAGGCAAGACACTCTCTGACATACATCACAGCAGGATCCTCTATGACCCACCTCCCAGAATATTGGAAATAAAAGCAAAAATAAACAAATGGGACCTAATTAAACTTAAAAGCTTCTGCACATCAAAGGAAACTATTAGCAAGGTGAAAAGACAGCCTTCAGAATGGGAGAAAATAATAGCAAATGAAGCAACCGACAAACAACTAATCTCAAAAATATACAAGCAACTCCTACAGCTCAACTCCAGAAAAATAAATGACCCAATCAAAAAATGGGCCAAAGATCTAAATAGACATTTCTCCAAAGAAGACATACGGATGGCTAACAAACACATGAAAAGATGCTCAACATCACTCATTATCAGAGAAATGCAAATCAAAACCACAATGAGGTACCATTTCACACCAGTCAGAATGGCTGCAATCCAAAAGTCTACAAATAATAAATTCTGGAGAGGGTGTGGACAAAAGGGAACCCTCTTACACTGTTGGTGGGAATGCAAACTAGTACAGCCACTATGGAGAACAGTGTGGAGAGTCCTTAAAAAACTGGAAATAGAACTGCCTTATGATCCAGCAATCCCACTGCTGGGCATACACACTGAGGAAACCAGAAGGGAAAGAGACACGTGTACCCCACTGTTCATCGCAGCACTGTTTATAATAGCCAGGACATGGAAGCAACCTAGATGTCCATCAGCAGATGAATGGATAAGAAAGCAGTGGTACATATACACAATGGAGTCTTACTCAGCCATTAAAAAGAATACATTTGAATCAGTTCTAATGAGGTGGATGAAACTGGAGCCTATTATACAGAGTGAAGTAAGCCAGAAGGAAAAACACCAATACAGTATACTAACACATATATATGGAATTTAGAAAGATGGTAACGATAACCCTGTATATGAGACAGCAAAAGACACTGACATATAGAACAGTCTTATGGACTCTGTGGGAGAGGGAGAGGGTGGTAAGATTTGGGAGAATGGCATTGAAACATGTAAAATATCATGTATGAAACGAGATGCCAGTCCAGGTTCAATGCACGATACTGGATGCTTGGGGCTGGTGCACTGGGACGACCCAGAGGGATGGTATGGGGAGGGAGGAGGGAGGAGGGTTCAGGATGGGGAACACATGTATACCTGTGGTGGATTCATTTTGATATTTGGCAAAACTAATACAATTATGTAAAGTTTAAAAATAAAATAAAATTAATTAAAAAAATTAAGAAAAAAAAGAATCTCTCTTTAGAGATTGTCTTCTTTATCCTCATGGATCCCAAGGGATCAGGAGGAGGCATTACTATCATTTTTACATTATGGATGGCCATGATCAAGAGGTTTTCATCGCAGTATCTGTTTTTAGGTGAAACTGTGTTAGGTACCACATAAAGAGATTCCACTAGTTCATCAAGTATTGTTTTGAGTGACTTTTATATGCCAAAATAACCATGTGATGCTGACATATTATCCCATGTTACAGATGAAGAAATACAGTCTCAGAGAGGTTAAGCAACTTGCTTATCAGTATATACAGATAACTGAATAAAATGTGGTCCCTGCTCTCATGAAGAAGACAAGTCTTTGGTGAGCATTTACCATGTGCCAGGTGCTATGCCAAGAAAACTACAGGAGTTATTTTGTACATTCGTTTAATAGCCCTACAAGTTTGTTACACTTTAGTGATCTATGATTATAATCTCCATTATCTCCATTTAACAGAGAGGGTGAGGACCTTGCCCAAAGCTGCACAGCTGGTAATGGCTGACCTTGAAGGGGAAAAGAGCAGAATGGAGCCAGGTTGACTGAGTAGGACTCTAGCTCCAACACTCTGTGTGAGTTGCTTAAATCCTGAGCAAGTTGCTTAACCTTTCTATGTCCCAGCTTCTTCACCTGGAAAATGAGAATATAAGTATCTACTTGATAGGGTTGTTATGAGGATCAAATACAAGTGTGTGTGTGTATATATATATATATATAGTTTATAATTCTGTCTTGCATGTATTAACTGGGATTCAAATCTAAGAACTCTGATTCTAAAACTATTATATTATATTATTCTGCTCCAAAAATAATTCTTCCGGGGGCAGAAGCAGTAACACTTGAGCTGACTTTCCAAAGAATACATGGTCAAAAGCTTGGTTCTAGGAGTCTAGTTCTAATTCAGTCAATGGAGAGCTGCCTGTAAAGACTCAGATGTCAGGAGGCAGAGTAGCCTTTTCCGTTTTTCTTTTTTCAACTTGGACTGGAGAATAGTTGACTGCCAATGTTGTGCTACTTCTGGGTGTACCGCAAAGTGATTCGGTTATTGTTGTTTAGTCGCTTGGCCATGTCTGACTCTTTGACCCCATGGACTGTAGCCTGCTGGGCTCCTCTGTCCATGAGATTTCCCAGGCAAGAATACTTGAGTGGGTTGCCATTTCCTTCTCCTGGGGATCTTGTCTTTTTAAAATTTTTTAGAATTTGGACTTTGGGATCTAAGTATCTGTGTTTCCTCTGTCCAGGTTATTTATTTCCTTAGATACATGAAAATTCTGCCATCCATGAATGTTTTCATCTACCCTCTAGTTATTCAAAGATTTTTTTTTTCTCTTGAGGAGATTCCAAAATTGTGCTTAACTATGTGTTTACAAAATGATATTTCTTTGAAGATTCAGCATTATGAACATGGGCCAATCCCCTCGTTACAAACAAACAAATAAAAAAACCCAGAAACTGCTGCATTACCTTCAGAGAAAATAATAGAACAGCTTAAATATGTAAGCCTTAAGCTTTGTGGAGGGCATTCATTTTAAATGATTAGTTTAGCTTTAGGAATGAGTACTAATTTTTGTTTTCAACTCACCATGATAATTTAACTTTGGATGCAGAAGAGGAAAGTAAAAAGAAAGATATCTGGGAGAGAAGAAAATGTAGGACTTTAAAGAGGGATTAACAGTATTGGCAATCAAAATGATTTTGGCAGTTACAGAATCAGTGAAGGAACATCCTCCTGTCTAGGCAAATATCCTCTAACTGAAAACTACTTGTGTATTTGCAGATTATATTTAAGCCATCATGGATTTCAAAATTGAAGACCTTAAAAACAGAATAATTGTTCAACTGCTATTATTTTAGTGTAAGATTTTACATATGAACTATAATGGAAAATTCATGTTTAATTATAATATAATTAAAAATGCTAGGAGATATCTATGCCCTTTGACATAAGACCCAGCAAAAATGCAAGAGCAACTATCAGCACATGCCCATCAGTGTTCAGTTCAGTTCAGTTCAGTCACTCAGTCATATCTGACTCTTTGTGACCCCATTGACGGCAGCACAGCAGGCTTCCCTGTCTACCACCAACTTCCAGAGTTTACTCAAACTCATGTCTATTGAGTCGGTGACGCCTTCCAACCATCTCATCCTCTGTCGTCCCCTTCTCCTCCCGCCTTCAATCTTTCCCAGAAACAGGGGCTTTTCCAAGGAGTCAGTTGTTCATATCAGGTGGCCAAAGTACTGGAGTTTCAGCTTCAGCATCAATCCTTCCAATGAATATTCAGGACTAATTTCCTTGAGGATGGACTGGTTTGATCTCCTTGCAGTCCAAGGGACTCTCAAGAGTCTTCTCCAACACCACAGTTCAAAAGCATCAATTCTTCAGTGCTAAGCCTTCTTTATGTTCCAACTCTCATATCCATACATGACTACTGGAAAAACCATAGCTTTGACTAGATGGACCTTTGACAGCAAAGGAATGTCTTTGCTTTTTAATATGCTGTCTAGGTTGGTCATAGCTTTTCTTCCAAACAGCAAGTGTCTTTTAATTTCATGGCTGCAGTCACCATCTGCAGTGGTTTTGGAGCCCAGAAAAGTCTCTCTTTGTTTCCATTGTTTCCTCATCTATTTGCCATGAAGTGATGGGACTGGATGCCATGATCTTAGTTTTCTGAATGTTGAGTTTTAAGCCAACTTTTTCACTCTCTTCTTTCACTTTTATCAAGAGGTTCTTTAGTTCCTCTTCACTTTTTGCCATAAGGGTGGTGTTATCTGCATATCTGAGGTTATTGATATTTCTCCCAGCAATCTTGATTCCAGCTTGTGCCTCACATGATGTACTCTGCATTTTGGTTAAATAAGCAGGGTGACAATATACATCCTTTCCTGATTTGGAACCAGTTTGTTGTTCCATGTCCAGTTGCTTCTTGACCTGCATACAGATTTCTCAGGAGGCAGGTAAGGTGGTCTGGCATTCCCATCACTTTCAGAATTTTCCACAGTTTGTTGTGATCCACATAATCAAGGGCCTTGGTATAGTCAATAAAACAGCAGTAGATGTTTTTCTGGAACTCTTTTGCTTTTTCGATGATCCAATGGATGTTGGCAATTTGATCTCTGGTTCCTCTGCCTTTTCTAAATCCAGTTTGAATATCTGGAAGTTCACGGTTCATGTATTATTGAAGCCTGGCTTGGACAATTTTGAGCATTACTTTGCTAGCATGTGAGATGAGTGCGATCGCCCATCAGTGTGGAAACAGCCAATGAGGCATCATAGGTGATGAACTGCAAATACACCTCTCAGGACATTCATTTGCCATTTTTCTCATCTCTAATAAAGACAATAAGCAGTCAAAGCCTTTAAGTTTTTCTGGGTGAGGGACCTCACTTTTAGCCCAGTGGTTAGGAATCAGCCTTGCAAATTCAGGGGACATGAGTTCCATCCCTGGTCAGGGAACTGAGATCCCACATGCCGTCGAGCAATGAAGCCCATGGGCTGCAACTACTTAACCCGAGCATCACAACTGGAGAGTCTATGCTCATGCACTGCAACAAAAGATCTCACATGATGCAACAAATTTCCCACGTGCCACAAGATCCAACACAGCCAAATAAATAAATTAAAAAAAAAAAAAAACAGTAGTAACAAGAAAAGAAGGGGATTCCCTGGTAAAGAATCCACCTGCCAATGCAGGAGATGTGGATTTGATCCCTGAGTTGGGAAGATCCTCTGGAGAAACAAACGGTAACCCACTCCAGTCCTCTTGCCTGGGAAATTCCATGGACAAGGGAGCCTGGTGGACTGCAGTCCATGGGGTCACAAAAGAGTTGGATATGACTTAGCAACTAAACAACAACAGCAAGAAAATAAATTGACAGAAATAATTATAAAAAATTGAGTTATTAAAAAAAAACTCTTTTTTTCTGAGTGAGTTTCATACATTAGGGAAGTGGAAAAAAATTATCCCTTTGCATGATAACTAGCAAACAACCCTTCCTAATGTTAATGGAGGCTAATGGGCCAGGACCTAACAAAAGCATTCAAGTACATGAGAAAAGACAAGGAAAAGCAGAACTGTTGGGTTCACTACTCAAGCTCACGAAACAATTTAGCAGACTTCTCATAATGTTCTAGGTCACACTAGTACGCACCTGCAGAGAAAATGACATCATGAAATTCCACACCACATCTTGATGTGCTAGATCCTCACAGCTGGATTTCAGGAGTTAGAATGTGGTTCTAACACATAATTACATTAGAATGAATTCTAATGAGTTCTGGTTGCTGATACCTTTCTCCTTCGTAATCCAAGAGCAGACGAAGTGAACTAAGCGGGGGCACCTTTGAGGATACATAAGGCAAAGGCGACCCACTCCAGTACTCTTGCCTGGAAAATCCCATGGACGGAGGAGCCTGGTAGGCTGCAGTCCATGGGGTCGCTAAGAGTCGGACACGACTGAGCGACTTCACTTTCACTTTTCACTTTCATGCATTGGAGAAGGAAATGGCAACCCACTCCAGTGTTCTTGCCTGGAGAATCCCAGGGATGGGGGAGCCTGGTGGGCTGCCATCTATGGGGTCACACAGAGTCGGACACGACTGAAGCAACTTAGCAGCAGTAGCAGCAGCAGGCCAAAGGAAGATCAATTAAGCCTTTAGTTTAAAAACTAAAAACCTGCACTGGCCTCTCATAAGTCTGCTGTGATGACCTTGCAGCAGAGAGTATGCTATTGCCAGAAACATCTGCCAAGATAATGTTGCCAGAGCCTTCAATTGCCTCATTTACCAACCTTCACAAGACTTCACCTTGGCAAATTTGGGTTAAGCAGAGTTGGCTTCAAGAATTAGCTGTAGGATAATCTGTAAAGCACATGAAATTTGACTGCAAATATGCTCAACTGTCTTTCCATCATTATCTTTTATTTCTATATTCCACACCCCCTGCCGAGCTTTTATGAGCCTTCTCTTTCCCTTTCCATGTACCCAAGAAAATGCTAATTGTCCCGGGTTTCAATCAGTAAGCAATGGAGTACATTGGTTTAATCAGCAACCTGTTTCTAAGCACTTATGTTCTGAGCCGATAGAAAACAACAGGAATACAATGTTGTTAAGACCTCCCATATACGCTAAATGACTTTTGCAGTTACTTTGGAGAAGAAGGTTGCTCATGAAACAATTAATGAGCAACACTGTACAGTAAAATGTTAATGTCATTCGTGTCCCAGGCACAAAAGGGCTTAGAGAAGCAAGATATCGGTATGAGATTGTAAAGTGAAATAATTTCTTAGCAGAGGTGAGACTATAATTGAACTTGGAAGTATGAGGAAAAGCACATGATATGTGAAGAAAGAATTGTCAGTGGGAAACAATTAAATCATGATACAAATAGACTAGAAGCTAGTGGATTTGATACTATTTTTGCTTGAGCAAAAAATGTGGCTTTATATTGAAGTTTCATTTCTTCGACTCACACGGATACTAAATGCTAGCACAATATTTTGGAGGTGAGAGGTCTTGGAAATCTTTGAACTCATGCCTTGTTAAGATTTGTCCAACTTTCTTGCACATGCAAACAAGCCTGAGGAGCTTTGAAAACAGAGTCAACTTTTGAAAATGTCTGGGCCCCACAGAAGGTAATGTGTCATTTTAGGATCAGATGTGTATCTAATTCTATTTTTGTTGCTTTATCAGGAGACAGTGTTTTCTCTCTTAAACAAGTGTATGCTCACACACACACTCACACCACACACATAGACATATATACACACCCATGTTTTATTAAAGATCATGTCCTAAAGAATCTGGACAGGGTGAAAAACAAAAACCTTTTAATAACATGACGTTTTCACTTACAAAAATATTAATGCCTTGCTATGTACTAGCCATATTGGCATGCATGCTAAGTGGCTTCAGTCGTGCCCAAATCTTTGTGACCCTAAGGACTATAGCCCACCAGGTTCCTCTTGGAGAGTCTCCAGGCAAGAATACTGGAATGGGCTGCCATCCCCTCCTCCAGTGGATCTTCCCGACCCAGAGATCAAACCCAAGTCCCCTGTGTTTCCTTCATTGCAGGCGGATTATTTACTGCTGAGTCACTGGGGAAGCCCCACTAGCCATGTTTATATGAGACTAAAACAATGAGCTGAAAGGTGAAAGCTGGAGTCAAATATTTGTTGGCAGCAGTGGGGGAAAAAAATGAAAAATGTAGTTGTTTTCTACATTCAGAATCGCTCCAGAGGCTGGCTTATTTTTAAAGCTGAATTTGATCAACCAGGTATTTGTATGAAAATTCTTTCCCTATAGAATTATAGGACTAAAGGACAGTTTTCTTATGAGGAATTTGGTGAAATGTAGAGGCCAGTGCTGCAGGTCTGAGAGTCTACAGATTTCACAAGTTCCCAGGTGGTATCTATGCAGCTGGTTCATGGGCCATACTTTCAGCAAGGCAGGAGAATATGAAGCATGGGTTTATTTTCTTTCTTATTTATTTAGCTGTGCTGGATCTTAGTTGCAGCATGCAAACCCTGAACTGCAGTATGCGGGATCTAGTTTCCTGACCAGGGATCAAACCCAGGTCCCCTGCATTGGGACCACTGAGTCTTAGCCACTGGGCCACCAGGGAAGTCCATGAAGGATGCTTTTCAATCTTTTACATTGATGTTCACTTTGCAAGTTGTTTATATTTCAGCACAGATAAGTTTGTAATTATACAATCACAATAATGAGTGTTGTTATTGTTCAGCTGCCAATTCATGTCCGACTCTTTGCAACCCCATGGACTACAGCATACAAGGCTTCCCTGTCCTTCACTATGTCTCAGAGTTTGCTCAAATTCATGTCCATTGAGTCTGCAATGCTATCTAAACATCTTATCCTCTGCTGCCCTTTTCTTTTGCCTTCAATCTTTCCCAGCATCAGGGTCTTTTCCAATGAGTTGGCTCTTCATATAGGTGACCAGAGTACTGGAGCTTCAGCTTCAGCATCAGTCCTTTCAATGAATATTCAGTGTTTATTTCCTTTAGAATTGACTGGTGTGATGTCCTTGCAGTTCAAGGGACTCTCAAGAGTCTTCTCCAGCACCACACTTCAAAAGCATCAATTCTTTGGCTCTCAGCCTTTGTTATGGTCCAGTAATGAGTATGCTTTGTCAAAGTACACTTCCTTCAAAATATTTCTACTGCATTTGAGGAACCTGGGATTAGAACAATTCTAGAAGTTTCCTTCCCATCATGACCCTTTCTCAATTTTATTTTCCCTTAATCCAGGATGTTGTTTCACCACTATTTTCAGAATGTGAAACTTTTACTCTTGATTTAACTTCAAGGCAATGGCACCCCACTCTGGTACTCTTGCCTGGAAAATCCCATGGATGGAGGAGCCTGGTGGGCTGCCGTCTATGGGGTCGCACAGAGTCGGACATGACTGAAGCAACTTAGCAGCAGCAGCAGCAGCAGCAGCACACATTTGTAAGGCCAAGCCTGTGGATGCTGTTACCTAAGATTTAGTAACTGGTTGAAATCAGTATCATCTGTAGAGCCTCCAGGGTTCCAGGAGTTACTTCTCTGGCCTTCAGAGCTACTTGTACAAATGTGTATAGCTATGTATAAAAGCTTTGTTTTAAAGAAAAAAAAAATCTTAGTGTGTGAGGAACTCAGAGAGATCCCCTAAGAGGATAATAGCCAAAAGGAGATGCCCCAAAGGTACCTTGAGGCCCAATTCAATACCACTCACCAGCTGAACCTCCAGAAAGTACTAAAATGAATGTTATGAAATATTTCATTCTTGTTTCCCACTAACTCCATTTAATGTAAGCTCTGTGAAGCCAGAAACATTCTTGTTTGTGACTTTTTCTCAGCACAGAAAACACAGCTGGGTATATCGTTGGTGATATGTAAGGGTTGATTGAATGAATAAATGGAAAGCAAAATTAATAGCTCAATGCCTTCACCCTGCTAAAATTTCTTTCATGCTAGTAATTCTTATGCCTTTCTCTGTAAGACTGTATTTAAATCCAATTCTTCCAATAAAATCTATGGTAATGGAGTCAGCTTGTGTTCCTTTAAACAGTGAAAATCAGTGGCGACCTCTCTTCATTTCTAGCAGGCAAAGCAAAAACTGAAACATAATCTAGAGTCTGTTTTTCCTTGAATATCTCAGCACAATGCCCTGAGCCGAACACACAGATCAATTTCCCTAACATTTCTTAGTTAACTTATAAAAGTATAAAAACAACTTAAGCAACTATAATTTATCATGGAATTCAAGATTCACACATATCTAATATTGAGCACAATTGTTTAATCTACGCTTTCCCTGCACTCTCCTACTTGACATGATTGGGGTTTTGTACTAAACTTCTTTTTTTCTTTTTGCCACAACTCCAACCCAACAATGAACCCATTTTCTCAGTTTAAAATATTTAGCCAGACCTCCAGGACAATATTAAATGCTACAACATTCGAATCATAGGGGTCCTAGAAGAAGAAGACAAAAAGAAAGACCATGAGAAAATACTTGAGGAGATAATAGTTGAAAATTTCCCTAAAATGGGGAAGGAAATAATCACTCAAATCCAAGAAACCCAGAGAGTCCCAAACAGGATAAACCCAAGGCGAAACACCCCAAGACACATATTAATCAAATTAACAAAGATCAAACACAAAAAACAAATATTAAAAGCAGCAAGGGAAAACCAACAAATAACACACAAAGGAATTCCCATAAGGATAACAGCTGATCTTTCAATAGAAACTCTTCAAACCAGGAGGGAATGGCAAGACATACTTAAAGCGATGAAAAAAAATAACCTACAGCCCAGATTATTGTACCCAGCAAGGATCTCATTCAAGTATGAAGGAGAAATCAAAAGCTTTTCAGACAAGCAAAAGCTGAGAGAATTCAGCACCACCAAACCAGCTCTCCAACAAATACTAAAGGATATACTCTAGACAGGAAACACAAAAACAGTGTATAAATTCAAACCCAAAACAATAAAGTAAATGGCAACGGGATCATACTTATCAGTAATTACCTTAAACGTAAATGGGTTGAATGCCCTAACCAAAAGACAAAGACTGGCTGAATGGGTACAAAAACAAGACCCCTACATAAGTTGTCTACAAGAGACCCACCTCAAAACAGGGGACACATACAGACTGAAAGTGAAGGGCTGGAAAAAGATTTTCCATGCAAATAGGGACCAAAAGAAACAGGAGTAGCAATACTCATATCAGATAAAATAGACTTTAAAACAAAGGCTGTGAAAAGAGACAAAGATGGTCACTACATAATGATCAAAGGATCAATCCAAGAAGAAGATATAAAAATTATAAATACATATGCACCCAACACGGGAGCGCCGCAATATGTAAGACAAGTGCTAACAAGTATGAAAGGAAAAATTAACAATAACACAATAATAGTGGGAGACTTTAATACCCCATTTACACCTATGGATAGATCAACTAAACAGAAAATTAACAAGGAAACACAAACTTTAAACGATACAATAGACCAGTTAGACCTAATTGATATCTATAGGACATTTCATCCCAAAACAATGAATTTCACCTTTTTCTCAAGCGCACATGGAACCTTCTCCAGGACAGATCACATCCTAGGCCATAAATCCAGCCTTGGTAAATTCAAAAAAATTGAAATCATTCCAAGCATCTTTTCAGACCACAATGCAGTAAGATTAGGTCTCAATTACAGGAGAAAAACGATTAAAAATTCCAACATATGGAGGCTGAACAACACGCTGCTGAATAACCAACAAATCACAGAAGAAATCAAAAAAGAAATCAAAATTTGCATAGAAACGAATGAAAATGAAAACACAACAACCCCAAACCTGTGGGACATTGTAAAAGCAGTGCTAAGGGGAAAGTTCATAGCAATACAGGCATACCTCAAGAAACAAGAAAAAAGTCAAATAAATAACCTAACTCTACACCTAAAGCAACTAGAAAAGGAAGAAATGAAGAACCCCAGGGTTAGTAGAAGAAAAGAAATCTTAAAAATTAGGGCAGAAATAAATGCAAAAGAACCAAAAGAAACCATAGCAAAAATCAACAAAGCCAAAAGCTGGTTCTTTGAAAGGATAAATAAAATTGACAAACCATTAGCCAGACTCATCAAGAAACAAAGGGAGAAAAATCAAATCAATAAAATTAGAAATGAAAATGGAGAGATCACAACAGACAACACAGAAATACAAAGGATCATAAGTGACTACTATCAACAATTATATGCCAATAAAATGGACAACGTGGAAGAAATGGACAAATTCTTAGAAAAGTACAACTTTCCAAAACTGGACCAGGAAGAAATAGAACATCTTAACAGACCCATTACAAGCATGGAAATTGAAACTGTAATCAAAAATCTTCCAGCAAACAAAAGCCCAGGTCCAGACGGCTTCACAGCTGAATTCTACCAAAAATTTAGAGAAGAGCTAACACCTATCCGGTTCAAACTCTTCCAGAAAATTGCAGAGGAAGGTAAACTTCCAAACTCATTCTATGAGGCCACCATCACCCTAATACCAAAACCTGACAAAGATCCCACAAAAAAAGAAAACTACAGGCCAATATCACTGATGAACATAGATGCAAAAATCCTTAACAAAATTATAGCAATCAGAATCCAATAACACATTAAAAAGATCATACACCATGACCAAGTGGGCTTTATCCCAGGGATGCAAGGATTCTTCAATATCCGCAAATCAATCAATGTAATACACCACATTAACAAATTGAAAAATAAAAACCATATGATTATCTCAATAGATGCAGAGAAAGCCTTTAACAAAATTCAACACCCATTTATGATAAAAACTCTCCAGAAAGCAGGAATAGAAGGAACATACCTCAACATAATAAAAGCTATATATGACAAACCCACAGCAAACATTATCCTCAATGGTGAAAAATTGAAAGCATTGCCTCTAAAGCCAGGAACAAGACAAGGGTGCCCACTTTCACCATTACTATTCAACATAGTTTTGGAAGTTTTGGCCACAGCAATCAGAGCAGAAAAAGAAATAAAAGGAATCCAAATTGGAAAAGAAGAAGTAAAACTCTCACTATTTGCAGATGACATGATCCTCTACATAGAAAACCCTAAAGACTCCACCAGAAAATTACTAGAACTAATCAATGATTATAGTAAAGTTGCAGGATATGAAATCAACACACAGAAATCCCTTGCATTCCTATACACTAATAATGAGAAAACAGAAAGAGAAATTAAGGAAACAATTCCATTCACCATTGCAACGGAAAGAATAAAATACTTAGGAATATATCTACCTAGAGAAACTAAAGACCTATACATAGAAAACTATAAAACACTGATGAAAGAAATCAAAGAGGACACTAATAGATGGAGAAATATACCATGTTCATGGATTGGAAGAATCAATATAGTGAAAATGAATATACTACCCAAAGCAATTTATAGATTCAATGCAATCCCTATCAAGCTACCAATAGTATTCTTCACAGAGCTAGAACAAATAATTTCACAATTCGTATGGAAATACAAAAAACCTCGAATAGCCAAAGCGATCTTGAGAAAGAAGAATGGAACTGGAGGAATAAACCTACCTGACTTCAGGCTCTACCACAAAGCCACAGTCATCAAGACAGTATGGTACTGGCACAAAGACAGAAATATAGATCAATGGAACAAAATAGAAAGCCCAGAGATAAATCCACGCACATATGGACACCTTATCTTTGACAAAGGAGGCAAGAATATACAATGGATTAAAGACAATCTCTTTAACAAGTGGTGCTGGGAAAACTGGTCAACCACTTGTAAAAGAATGAAACTAGAACACTTTTTAACACCATACACAAAAATAAACTCAAAATGGATTAAAGATCTCAACGTAAGACCAGAAACTATAAAACTCCTAGAGGAGAACATAGGCAAAACACTCTCCGACATACATCACAGCAGGATCCTCTATGACCCACCTCCCAGAATATTGGAAATAAAAGCAAAAATAAACAAACGGGACCTAATTAACCTTAAAAGCTTCTGCACAACAAAGGAAACTATTAGCAAAGTGAAAAGGCAGCCTTCAGAATGGGAGAAAATAATAGCAAATGAAGCAACTGACAAACAACTAATCTCAAAAATATATAAGCAACTCCTGCAGCTCAATTCCAGAAAAATAAATGACCCAATCAAAAAATGGGTTGAAGAACTAAATAGACATTTCTCCAAAGAAGACATACAGATGGCTAACAAACACATGAAAAGATGCTCAACATCACTCATTATCAGAGAAATGCAAATCAAAACCACAATGAGGTACCATTTCACGCCAGTCAGAATGGCTGCGATCCAAAAGTCTACAAGCAATAAACGCTGGAGAGGATGTGGAGAAAAGGGAACCCTCTTACACTGTTTGTGGGAATGCGAACTAGTACAGCCACCTTGGAGAACAGTGTGGAGATTCCTTAAAAAACTGGAAATAGAACTGCCTTATAATCCAGCAATCCCACTGCTGGGCATACACACTGAGGAAACCAGAAGGGAAAGAGACACGTGTACCCCAATGTTAATCGCAGCACTGTTTATAATAGCCAGGACATGGAAGCAACCTAGATGCCCATCAGCAGATGAATAGATAAGAAAGCAGTGGTACATATACGCAATGGAGTATTACTCAGCCATTAAAAAGAATACATTTGAATCAGTTCTAATGAGGTGGATGAAACTGGAGCCTATTATACAGAATGAAGTAAGCCAGAAAGAAAAACACCAATACAGTATACTAATGCATATATATGGAATTTAGAAAGATGGTAACAAAAACCCTGTATGTGAGACAGCAAAAGAGACACTGATGTATAGAACAGTCTTATGGACTCTGTGGGAGAGGGAGAGGGTGGGGAGATTTGGGAGAATGGCATTGAAACATGTAAAATATCATGTAAGAAACGAGTTGCCCGTCCAGGTTCGATGCACGATACTGGATGCTTGGGGCTGGTGCACTGGGATGACCAGAGGGATGGAATGGGGAGGGAGGAGGGAGGAGGGTTCAGGATGGGGAACACATGTATACCTGTGGTGGATTCATTTCGATATTTGGCAAAACCAATACAATATTGTAAAGTTTAAAAATAAAATAAAATTAAAAAAAAATATTTAGCCAACTTTAAAGAGTTGAGTTTTGCTTTTTGTTTGTTTGTTTTTCTCTCCATGTTTCTAGTTAGCAGAAATAAAAATGTGGAAAGACATTTGAACATTTTGGCCAGGGGCCATGTCTGACCCAGAAGAAAGCAGGAATGAAACCTACAGAACTATATAAATACTTCTTTTCCCCCCAACTTAATATCTCCTTTGCTATTAATAGTATGAGGTGATGTTGGTAAAAGCAGTAAAATGTCTTGGTTCAGGACATGAATTATGATATCAGACAGATTTGGAACTCTTTTGGTTCAATCCACTGACCAGGTGTGTACCTTTGGTGCCGGGAGCCAGCATGAGGAACTCCACCCATGGCAAAGGTCATGAGGAAGGAGGCTCGGCATACGCAAAGGCGGGATTGAGCCTCAGGAGTCCCCTGGAAATTCTCGAGCATCTACCCCCAAAACCAGAGTCTGCCTACTTTCTGCTTTGTGCTCTCACCTACACCTCTGACTTTACTGGGGGCTGTCCCCGACTACCTCTCTCTGAAAAAAAGAGTTAACTTACAGCTCCAGTTAATAAAGTTCCTGGGTGTGATAGTGTTTCAACCTACAAACTCCTTTGGAAGTCCTCTAGCCTGCCTGAACAGGTTTTTCCAGCCACATGTGATTGCTCAGAGCCTCCCAACTGTGAGAGGCATGAGATGTTCTAAACTGTCTAAATACAGATTCCTTTGAGCAGTTAAAAGATTGATTAGAAATTGTGTTGGTGAAGGGTTTTTCACTTGTTGGGCCAATGTTTGCTGCTAAGTTTCCATATCCCTTACCTGCTGTGTCCCTGGAAGTGTATTGATTAATATAATTGGTGTAAGTAGTAGCTTTAATGTTTGTAACCTTGGACCCTTGAATTAATTCTTTTTCTTGTTGTAGCCCACCACACCTTTGCCCTATAGGAATGCAACTTTATCTAATGCTTTTGGAGGGTGGCACCTGACTAATCACTTTTAGAGAAAAATAAGTTTTCTGAAGAAAGGGTCTTAAAATGTTAACAGGCCTCTCCTGGCCAGAAGATGACGCAAATCACCTAAACTTTTGCATATGATAAGTTTGCAGGAAGAAAGTCTGGCTTACTGCATGACTCTACCCCTTCCCCCATTATCCTCTATGCATAACTTAAGGTATACAAACTACTTTGGAAAATAAAGTGCAGGCCTTGTTCACCGAAACTTGGTCTCCCCATGTCGTTCTTTCTCTCACTTTCTGGCTGAATTATTCAGCCTCTTTTCTCCACTAAATTTTCTCACTGAGCTATCCTTATTCTATTACTTTTTATATCTCTAATTAATACTTAATTAAGCAATCATTTCCTGATCCTTGCCAACGCTGTCCCCACTTCTAATTCCCTGGATCCACCGGGGCTGGACCCCGGCACTTTGGGTTACTCCTTTGTCCTCTCTTCCCCAGCTCAGCTGCCTCACATTTTAACATGAGAGAGACAGGAGCCCCATATTAGGGTGCTGTTGCAAAAATCAATATGACGGTACCTATAGAGCAGTAAGCTTCATGCCAGGCATGTGATGGTGGTAAGCAGTCAATAAACATGAGCTTATGTTACTAGTATCAGTAATAATATAATAAATAGTTCTATAAAAATAGGACAAACCAGCAAGGCAGTCACCAAATATTAAACCACACATCAAATTGGTAAGCAATTAAAAGTGTGATGCTAGCATTATTTGTTAGCATAAAGCTCCACTGTGAAAATCATTATTGTCTTATTTAAAAGAAAAATGACTTGCTTGAAAATACTGGCTCCTATAAGTTTTCTTAGAAGAAATGGAGTAGCCATCATAGTCAACAAAAGAGTCCGAAATGCAGTGCTCGGATGCAATCTCAAAATGACAGAATAATCTCTGTTCATTCCCAAGGCAAACCATTCAATATCACGGTTAATCCAAGTCTATGCCCAGACCAGTAATGCTGAAGAAGCTGAAGTTGAACAGTTCTATGAACACCTACAAGACCTTCTAGAGCTAACACCCCAAAAAGATGTCCTTTTCATTACAGGGATCTGGAATGCAAAAGTAGGAAGTCAAGAAACACCTGGAGTAACAGGCAAATTTGGCCTTGGAATACGGAATGAAGCAGGGCAAAGGCTAATAGAGTTCTGACAAGAGAACGCACTGGTCATAGCAAACACCCTCTTCCAATAACACAAGAGAAGTCTCTGCACATGGACATCACCAGATGGTCGACAGCGAAATCAGATTGATTATATTCTTTGCAGCTAAAGATGGAGAAGTTCTATACAGTCAGCAAAAACAAGACCAGGAGCTGACTGTGGCTCAGATCATGAACTTCTTATTGCCAAATTCAGACTGAAATTGAAGAAAGTAGGGAAAACCACTAGACCATTCAGGTATGACCTAAATCAAATCCCTTATGACTATACCATGGAAGTGAGAAAAAGATTTAAGGGACTAGATCTGATAGACAGAGTACCTGATGAACTATGGATGGAGGTTTGTGACATTGTACAGGAGACAGGAATCAAGACCATTCCTAAGAAAAAGAAATGAAAAAAGCAAAATGGCTGTTTGAGGAGGCCTTACAAATAGCTGTGAAAAGAAGGCAAGCAGAAAACAAAGGAGACAGGAAAGATATACCCATTTGAATGCAGAGTTCCAAAGAACAGCAAGGGGAGATAAGGAAGCCTTCCTCAGTGATCAGTGCAAAGAAATAGAGGAAAACAATAGAATGGGAAAGACTAGAGATCTCTTCAAGAAAATTAGAGATACCAAGGGAACATTTCTTGCAAAGATGGGCTCCATAAAGGACAGAAATGGGACCTAACAGAAGCAGAAGATATTAAGAAGAGATGGCAAGAATACACAGGAGAACAGTACAAAAAAGATCTTCATGACCCAGATCATCATGATGGTATGATCACTCACCTAGAGCCAGACATCCTGGAATGTGAAGTCAAGTGGGCCTTAGGAAGCATCACTATGAACAAAACTAGTGGAGGTGATGGAATTCCAGTCGAGCTATTTCAAATCTTGAAAGATGATGCTGTGAAAGTGCTGCACTCAATATGCCAGCAAATTTGGAAAACTCAGCAGTGGCCACAGGACTGGAAAAGGTCAGTTTTCATTCCAATCCCAAAGAAAGGAAATGCCAAAGAATGCACAAACTACCGCACAATTGCACTCATCTCACATGCTAGGAAAGTAATGCTCAGAATTCTACAAGCCAGTCTTCAGCAATATGTGAATGGTGAACTTCCTGATGTTCAAGCTGGTTTTAGAAAAGGCAGAGGAACCAGAAATCAAATTGCCAACATCCACTGGATCATCAAAAAAGCAAGAGAGTTCCAGAAAAACATATATTTCTGCTTTATTGACTATGCCAAAGCCTTTGACTGTGTGGATCACAATAAACTGTGGAAAATTCTGAAAGAGATGAGAATACCAGACCACCTGACCTGCCTCTTGAGAAACCTATATGCAGGTCAGGAAGCAACAGTTAGAACTGGACATGGAACAACAGACTGGTTCCAGATAGGAAAAGGAGTACATAAAGGCTGTATACTGTCACCCTGCTTATTTAACTTATATGCAGAGTACATCATGACAAAAGTTGGGCTGGAAGAAGCACATGCTAGAATCAAGATTGCCGGGAGAAACATCAATAACCTCAGATATGCAGAGGACACCACCCTTATGGCAGAAAGTGAAGAAGAACTAAAGAGCCTCTTGATGAAAGTGAAAGAGGAGAGTGAAAAAGTTGGCTTGAAGCTCAACATCCAGAAAACTAAGATCATGGCATCTGGTCCTATCACTTCATGGCAAATAGATGGGGAAACAGTAGAAACAGTGGCTGAATTTATTTTTCTGGGCTCCAAAATCACTGCAGATTGTATTGCAGCCACGAAATTAAAAGACACTTGCTCCTTGGAAGGAAAGTTATGACCAACCTATACAGCATATTAAAAAGCAGAGACATTACTTTGCCACCGAAGGTCCGTCTAGTCAAGGCTATGGTTTTTCCTGTGGTCATGTATGGATGTGAGAGCTGGACAATAAAGAAAGATGAGCACCGAAGAATTGATGCTTTTGAACTGTGGTGTTGGAGAAGACTCTTGAGAGTCCCTTGGACTGCAAGGAGATCCAACCAGTCCATCGTAAAGGCGATGAGTCTTGGGTGTTCATTGGAAGGACTGATGTTGAAGCTGCAACTCCAATACTTTGGCCACCTGATGTGAAGAGCTGACTCATTTGAAAAGACCCTGATGCTGGGAAAGATTGAGGACAGGAGGAGAAGGGGTCAACAGAGGACAAGATGGTTGGATGGCATCACCAACTCGATGGACATGGGTTTGGGTGGACTCCAGGAGTTGGTGATGGACAGAGAGGCCTGGCGTGCTGCGGTTCATGGGATCACAAAGAGTTGGACACGACTGAGTGACTGTACTAACTGAACTGATAAGTTTTAAAATCACAGTTCCAATTTCAAGGAAGAAATGCATCTTGACAGAGGCACTTACAGTCTATTCACAATGTTGACATCTAACTGTCCATGTTTCTTTTGTGCTCAAAATGTTGAGGCTTCAGAACCACCAAGCTCAGTGAGAGTCAATACAGTGTCCACTTTTTTAAGGCAACAATTCACTAGATTTGGGTAGGCGCAGGTATTGACTGTGATCAAAAGACTCCAATCCCATTGCAGTACAGGCAAGTTACATGACTGCTCCCACAGAAATCTGGATATACCAACAGGGTCATAGACCTCAGCTACTCTCCCTACCTGTTACCATGGATAGCCCATATGCCTGTACCTCTGATTGGACTGTTCATACACCAGTCAATAAGAGCTAGCATGATCATTTCGATAACTTGATAATTAATTGCTTACTTAGTCAATGAGTTTAAGTGATCAGTGTGAGGAACCCAACCAGGTGTTAGGAGAAAATCCATAGGAGGGACTCCCATGTAGAGTTCTTCATCCAAATGTTGGAGAGTCTAATGTGATCATTTCACTTTACTGACTAGGAAACTGAGAGCCCGAGATGAGCAGTAACAGGTTCAAGGTCACCCAGCTAGTAAGTGCATAGCTGAAATGATGTCTTGGTTTCCTGGTTTCTAGTCTCAGAGAAGTATTTTTTTTCACCAGCTTCTATATTCTCTATATATCAAGTAAAATATGTCTATTTTACTTGCTAAGTAAAGTATCATTATTTTAGTAGACTATAACAAAACTGTGCAATGGTGCAACAATTGCAACTGCTTACTAATGACCCTTAAAGACTTCTCTGCCTTATTAAGGTATAATTGACAAAATTGTAAGATATTTGATGTATACATAGTAATGATTTGATATCTGTGAAAGGATTATTTTCATATAGTCTATTAATACATCTGCCCTCTTAGCAAACTTCCATTATACAATACAATATTATGAACTATAGTCACCATGTTATACATTAGCTCCTCAAGACCTTTATATATATATACACATTTACTTTATCCATTCATCCACTAACAGACAGTTGTTTCCATATCTTGGCTATTGTGAATAATGTCACTATCAACATGGGGACACAGACATCTCTTCAATATCCTGATTTCATTTTCTTTGGATTTAAACCCAGACGGGGACTGCTATATCACATCAAGTTCTAACTTTTTCTTCCAGATTTACTGAGATATAATTGACCATATTGCACTGTATAAGTTTAAGGTGTACAGCATAATGATTTGATTTACATACATCATGAAATGATTATCACAATAATGTTTAGTGAACATCTATCATCTCATACAGACAAAATTAAATAGAAAAAAATACTTTCCTTGTGATGAGAACTCTTAGGATTTACTCTCTGAGGAACTTTCATATATAAAATAGCAGTGTAAATTATATTTATCACTGTGCATTGCATCTCTAGTACTTATGTATCATATACAAGCTTGTACCTTTGACTGCTTTCATCCAATTTCCCCACCTCCCACTCCCTTTCCCTGTAACCACAACTCTGATCTCTTTTTCCACTTGTTTGTTTTTGAAATATTATTGACCTACTATTACTTGACATAATGATTCAATATTTCTATGCATTTCAAAAGGATCACAATAAGTCTAGATACGATCTGGCGCCATACAAAGATATTGCACAATTATTAACTATATTCCCTGTAGTGTGCATTTCATACTCGTGACTCATTTATTTTGTAACTCAAAGTTTGTATCTTTGAATTTCCCTCACCTATTTCTTTCCCTGCCTACATCCTTCTTCTTCTCTGACAACCACCAGCTTGTTCTGGGCAAAGAGTCTGAATAGACATTTTCCAGGGAAAACATACAGATGGCCAACAAGCAGAAAAGATTCTCAATATCACTTATCACTGCTGCTGCTGCTAAGTCACTTCAGTCGTGTCCGACTCTGTGTGACCCCAGAGACGTCAGCCCACCAGACGTCATCTCCTGCCCCTGGGATTCTCCAGGCAAGAACACTGGAGTGGGTTGTCATTTCCTTCTCCAATGCATGAAAGTGAAAAAGTGAAAGTGAAGTCACTCAGTCATGTTCGACTCCTACCGACCCCATGGACTGCAGCCCACCAGGCTCCTCCATCCATGGGATTTTCTAGGCAAGAGTACTGGCGTGGGGTGCCATTGCCTTCTCCACTTATCACTAGGGAAGTTCAAATCAAAACCACTATGAAATACCAATTCACAACTGTCAAAATAGCTATTATCAAAAAGTTAACAAATAACAAGCATTGGCGAGGATATGGAAAAATGGCAACACTTGTGCACTGAAGGTGGGAAAGTTAAGCTGTGCACCCACTATGGGAAACAGTATGAAGAATCTTCAAAAAATTAAAGCTAGAACTACCATGCTGCTGCTGCTGCTGCTAAGTCGTTTCAGTCATGTCCGACTCTGTGCAACCCCATAGACGGCAGCCCACCAGGCTCTTCTGTCCCTGGGATTCTCCAGGCAAGAATACTGGAATGGTTTGCCATTTCCTTCTCCAATGCACACATGCATGCTAACTCGCTTCAGTCGTGTCCAACTCTGTGCGACCCTGTGGACAGCAGCCCACCAGGCTCCTCCGTCCACAGGATTCTCCAGGCAAGAATACTGGAGTGATCTGCCATTTCCTTCTCCAGAACTACCGTATGATCCAGTAATTCAATGCCTAAGTATCTAGATGAAGAAAATGAAAACACTAATTAGAAAAAATACTTGCACCCTTATGTTTATTGCAGCTCTTTTTTTTCAATAGCCAAAATATGGAAGCAACCTAAGTGCCCATCAATAAAGGTGAGGTGTATATACATATTGGAATACTATTCAGCCATTAAGAATAATGAAATCTTTCCATTTTCTACAACATGGATGTACCTTGATGGTATTATGCTAAAAGTGAAATGTTAGACAGAGAAAGACAAATGTGTGATTTCACTTATGTGTGGAATCTTAAAAAATAAACATAAAACAGAAATAAAATTATAAAGAACAAACATGTAGTTCTATCTGTAGTTTTTTGAGGACGCTTCATGACTTCACTAATTTACATTCCCACCAACAGCTTACAAGGGTTCCCTTTCTCGTCCTTTGTTACACCTCTTGCCTTTTTCAGGATAGCTGTTCTAAAAGTATGAAGTAACATTTCATTGTGTTTTTAAGTGATTTCCCCTGATGCTTTCAGTGATGTTAAGCACCTTTTCACAGTCTTCTTTGGAAAAATATCTATTCAGGTTTTCTGTCCATTTTTTAATCATATTATTTGGGGTTTTGCTGCTGAGTTATGTTACAGTTTTTAGTAACTGTTTCTGTGTTATTTGTTCAGATTGAACTCAGATTGCATGAAAAACTCTATTATTCCATTTAATCTCTCTATTTGCCTTCCCTCCCAAGTGGAGGAGCAAAAACAGAAAGAGAGAACAGAATCTTGGCTTGGACTGTGGAAGAGTCTGACTTCATTTTGGGGGTTTGCCGACAGTAGTCAAGAGCCCCCCACCCACTGCCCTCCTTCTCTCCTGCTCCCCAGTATGCAAGCTGATACAAAAGCACCTGTGTTTCCCTCTTTTGTGCCAACAGGAAGTTCAAACCACATAAGCCCTTATTTTCAAGGGAACCTCATCCCTGCTCTTCTCCCTAACCACAATGAAAACCCCAAACCACTCTCCTTTCTCTGCTCTCTTAGGCCATTTCTGGACATGCTTGGAGCTTCCCTGGTCTCTCTATAAAGCCTCATCACGTTGAATTAAACTGCTGGTGCATGTGCAGTATCGCCACTCTGGACATCTGAACCACACTTGGGGTGAGGGTCATTTTGTCTCTGCAGAGTGTTCTAACAGACTGCTTCCAGGCATTTGTGTAACCAGTAGCAAAAAGGAGGACTACAGTGAACAGATCCCTAAGATGCAAAAGTGATAAAAAAAATTTTAGGAAATCTGCTCATTATTTCACCAAAGGATTAGAAGCAAATAATTTACCAATGCATATTTAGCAACAGGATTAGACAAAAAAATATTTTTTACTCCCTCGGTGCTGTGAGTCCTCAATTAAAATGTTATATTTATATTAGGAAAAAAAGCAATTCCAGTCCAAGTGATTTGATGTGTATATTTTTAGTATGACAAGCACTCTGTGTAACTTAATAGTGTAAGAGACATATCTACACTTTGTCATACCAGAAGTATTATGCTTTTGAATAACCTATCTCAACTCAAAAACCCATCCACAAATCAAGTTTTTCCAGAATTTTTAGGTTTTCCTTTATAGATCTATCATACTCCTCTGTTTAACCCTCACAATATATATATATAAGTTATAAGGAGTTTGTTGTCTTAACTTTCTAACTTATCCTGAAAAACTAATACAATTCCTGGAAAATAACACTCATTCAACTCAAATATTTGTTGCGTGAAATACATCCAACCAGATGTATCAAATACCTAAGTGTCAGGCACTGTTCCAATTACATCTGCTAAATATTTTGGATTCTTTATAAACACAGAATATTATAAATAAAAGTTAACTGGATACATTTGGTTACAGTGATTTTCCTTTTACTGAGAATGTTCCAGAAACACACAGAGATGTGGTGACAAGAATCAAGACTTATTCCATGACCCCAAATCCGTAGCCAAAATGTTGAAAGGGGGAGGTTTAGACTGATAGCCAAGTCAGCGCAGTCAGAAACATTTGCCAGATATTCTTCTGACAGGAACAAAAGGAAGATGGCCAGCCCAACTCTGATGTGGAGGCTACAGGATGTAGCGTTCAAGAGTTAATGACAGCCGTGTTTTTTATCCTGTGGAGGAAATCTCGAGTGAGATAGGATAAAATCAGCTAAAGAGAAAAGAGCATCTAGACTGCATTAGTAGCATCCTTCTTTATCCATGTCAGTAATGATACCCTTTACCTTGTGACTCTGCAGTTTTCACTGAAGGGGCCAGAGTCTGTTTACCCATCCCCTGAATCTGAGCTTGACTTTATAGTCAATAGCCAATAGTCCATACAATAAACAGGTTACCATGCACTAGTTCCAAAGCCTCGTGTATTCTTATTCTCACTCTTGTGACTCTGCTCCTCCTGCAAGAATAGGTTCAGACACGAAGCAACCTAAATGTGCATCAACAGATGAATGGATAAAGAAGATGGTGTATATGTGTATATGTACATATATACATATGTATATATATATATAGAATATATACTCCCTATATTCCATATATGGAATATTACTCAGCCAAAAAAGGGACAAAACTGGGTCATTTATAGTGAGGTGGATAAACTTAGAATCTGTCATACAGAGTGAAGTATGTCAGAAAGAGAAAATTAAGTATTATATACTAATGTATATATATGTAGTATCTAGAAAATTAGGACTGATCAACCTATTTGTAGGGCAGGAAGAGAGATACCGACATAGAGAATGAACTTGTGGACATGGCAGGTGGGGAAGGAGAAGGGGGAAGAACCGAGAGAGGAGCACTGACATACACACACTGCTGCTGCTGCCGCCAAGTCGCTTCAGGCATGTCCAACTCTGTGAGACCCCATAGATGGCAGCCCACCAGGCTCCTCGTCCCTGCGATTCTCCAGACAAGAACACTGGAGTGGGTTGCCATTTCCTTCTCCAATGCATGCATGAAAGTGAAAAGTGAAAGTGAAGTCATTCAGTCGCGTCCGATTCTTCACAACCCCATGGACCGCAGCCTACCAGGCTTCTCCGTCCATGGGATTTTCTAGGCAAGAGTACTGGAGTGGGGTGCCATTGCCTTCTCTGATACATACACTACCAGAAGTAAAATAGATAATGGGAAGCAGATGTATAGCACACAGGGAGTTTAGCCTGGTGCTCTGTGATGACCAGGGGGGCGAAACGGTTGGAGGGTGGGAGGGAGGCTCAAGAGGGAGATTTTATATATATATATATATATATATATATATATATATATATATAGCTGATTCGTGTTGTTGTACAACAGAAATTAACACAGTTTGTAAAGCAGCTATAGTCCCATTAATTTTTTTTTTTTTTTTTAAGAACAGGTTCAGGTTAATCACCTGTAGCAGAGTCCAGGGCCCCAGCATCCTCAGCGGTCAGGCGGAAGTCCTCAGACACAGAAGTGAGCCCAGGCAAGGTGAGCAGAGCTTCCTTGCCATCCTATAGCTTATCCCCCCTTTCCCTAAGTTTAGGGCCATTTGGATATCCAAATCCACTCTTTTATGAAGTGTCTATCCATTCAAGGTCTCTGATGACCTCAAGAAAATCTATAGACATGATTTGTCAGGCTTTTCATTATTGCAAGGATGGAAGCTAGGTTCTTGCTAGTCTCTGCCTTCCTGAATCAACTACAAATGTCCTGATCTTTCATTCTCTGCTAAATCGAATATTTGGATGACTCCTGGGTCTGTCTGTATCACCTGTGCTTTTTTATCTTGATTATCAGCTATATATTTTTGCCTTTTCATATGTCTGTGAACATTTATTACATGCAGAACATAGTATAAATTTTAAAAAGGTATAGGCTCCAAATGGTATTATCTGTTATAATATTTGGGCTTCGTGGGTGGTACCCAGTGGCAAAGAACCTGCCTGACAATGTACAGACACAAAAGACATGGGTTCTAACCCTGGGTCAGGAAGATCCCCTGGAGGAGAACATGGCAACCCACTCCAGTATTCTTGCCTGGAGAATCCCATGGACAGAAGAACCTGGTGGGCTACTGTCCATGGGGTAGCAAATAGTCACACATAACTGAAGTGATAAGAATACTACCAGACAGAATTCCCCCACTCCTATTAGATGCACAGGAGAAAGGGCTGAGGAACTCAATTCACATTAGACACTGAGCTTGCTGGGACTGAATTTCAGTTGTAAAAAATCTCTGTCTATATCTAGCTTTCTCTTTCTAAGATGGAACCCTTCTGGGATTCTTTAGAGAGCCTTCTCCTCAGCACTGAGATTCCAGGGAAGATCCAGATCTGGATCACCCCCTCAGGGTCTCCCAGCTCAGATTCTGCCCTCCAACACCCAACCACCTTCAACATCAGTCTTGTTTTCTCCGAGCACTGTGAGCCTGGGAGGTTTCACTGCTCCTTGCAACGGTTCCAGCCTAGCTCCTCATGGTACTAGAACTCTGCGAAAAGGCCGGCTGTGTGGGCCTATTGTTTCCAGTTTATGACACTGGCCCTGCATGATCAATGAAAGCATGGCTAGTTTCACTTCTTCCCAGTGAGTCCTAGGAGGAAAACCAATGGACAGAAGTAAGCATCTCCTACACCTATTCCTAACAAACATTTTCAGGAAAAAAAAAAAGCTAACCTAGAGCATGTTACTCCACAACAATAAACTGGGAATATATTTAGAAGTTTAAAAACATTGATTAATCAAAATACAATAGTTCCAAGATTTGGAAATACCTTAAATGTATTCATTTTCCTAAAACCTGAAAATATACTATGAAATATATGCTCAGATTAAAATATGGGGCTTTGATTTGCAACAACACCTTTTGGGCCTTACCTGTAACACCTCCAAAACCTAAATATTACCTTGTTTCTTTCCTCATCCATCTACTATTCATATAACTAATTTCTTCTACTTATAATTTCCTCAAGCACAGGAATAAGTGGCATTGCTGAGCAGCCTAATAAATTGATCTCCACATGTCAACATTCTTAAAATATCTGTACAATATTTACATTGCATTTTCTAGGGAGAGACATTGTTTTAAATTAAGGGAGTATACCTCTTTCATCTGAAAACTGGTCATCCACGTATCAGCTGATACTTGATGCCCTCCTTTGATCTTCCCCAAAGCAACACTCCCCTTGGCACAAGGTTATTGATTAAAGGAAAATTCTGTAGAGAAGCTGGAAGTGGCCATTTAATTTATATTATAGAGCATACAGTATTTTGTGAGAAAGAGGGTAAATAGATGTGTCCCTATACTCTCACCTCCATGTAAAAAATATTTATAAAATATATCAAAATTGTTATACTAATTTTATGATTTAATAATAAAATTTAGTATGTCACAGTGGGTACCACTAAAGGTGAGGGTGGGGAGGTATAAATTATTGAGTACAAGATGGGCTTAAGGCCATATTATTGTACAACATGGGGAATAAAGTCAATATTTTATACTAACTGCAAATGAAAAGTAACTTTTAAAATTGTATAAATAATAATTTTAAATATTTTTTAAATTAGTACATTATAAAAATATTATAAAATTATAAAAATTGATACATCATTCTAATTTTATGCCTTCCATGTGAGAGTAACATGCATATATTTGAAGTATGTTCTGAGACAAGTCTTCACAAGTCTCTCACACATCTGTACATCTTATGAAAGAAGTACTGGCTGCTACCTTTTGTTCCAAACTTTTGTTTCAAAGCGGGTATAGTGAACAGCCTTGGAAGATTGTAATAACCCTGTAGAGCAATGGTCCCCATCCAAGAGTGACTTTGTCCACCAGGAAACATTTGGCAATGTCTAAAAATACTTTTGATTCTCACGACTGAGGGTAATACTGGCATCTAGTGGGCCAGCGATGCTGCTAAATATCCTACGAAGCACAGGACAAACTTCCATAACAAAGAAACTTCTGGCCCAGAATGTGAAGAGTGACAGGATTCAGAAATCATGCTTTAGATCAAAGAGAAGACATGCTTGCTGCCCATTATAAAACACCCGGTTTCCCTAAGCTCAGGATTCCCCTCCTGCATTACATCCTACCATATGCTAGTGTCATAGTGGGGCTCAGGGAAGTCACACAAAAGTGTAGGTCTTTTCGCTACTGCTTTCATTGTGAGCACTACATCGCCCCTCATAGCTGAGTGAGGAGACTCATTCTTCTACCAGCACTTATGAAACCATGGTACAGTGAAAACAGACTGAAATAACAGACCCTTCACACATCTTTACAGATTGCTCTATATTTTAGACACAGATTGGTCTATATTTTAGACAGTAGAAAATAAATGCAAAAAGAAACTGTTTTAAACTGTGTTTTCAACCTAGATGACATAAAAAAGGATTTGCATGTTAATTTTCTTTTTATATTATTTCTTAAATTTATTTTTTTATTTTTTTAATATACATTTATTTATTTTAATTGGAGGTTAATTACTTTACAATATTGTATTGGTTTTGCCATACTCAACATGAATCCGCCACAGGTGTACACGTGTTCCCCATCCCGAACACCCCTCTCTCCACCCTCCCCGTACCATCCCTCTGGGTCGTCCCAGTGCACCAGCCCCAAGCAACCAGTATCATGCTGGCATTCAGAAATTGTTTCGTGGAATTTACTCAGTGTTTAAATGTTCTCTTGATGAATTTGTGGGGGAGAAAGTGGTCTCCCGTCCTATTCCTCCGCCATCTTAGGACCGCCTCAGTCCATGTTAATTTTCAAAGCACTTTTATAAAGCTATTAAAAAATAAGAAACCTAAAAGAAAAATCATCACAGATATATAATTTACATATTTAAAAAGATATAGGCTCATGAACAATTAAAAAGTTCTGCCTCATTCTTTATTTTAAAAACACAAATTTAAAAAATGAAAACATTTTGTTCTCTGGCAAAATTTTTTAATATTAATCATATCCAATCCTGATAAAGTCTGGGGAAAAGGCACTCTTCCACTTCATGTTGGAATATGATTTAGATCAAACATTGTGGAGGAAAATTTTGATCAAAAATTTTATATAACATTTATATTTCTAAGCCTTTACTCTAGCTATTCTCAAAGTTCAGCAAGACCCAGTACAAAGATGTTCATTTTATGGTCTCTTATAATAGAAAAAAATTTAAAACAATCTAAATTTATATCACTAAAGCAATAGTTAAGTAATGTTTAGTGTATCCAATTAATGTAATTATATGCAGCCATTGAAAGAATGACCTAGGTATAAATGCACTATAGTATTGTAGAAGTCCAAGATTTGTTACTAAGTGAAAGAAAAAGAAAAATACATATATAATATAGTGTACTTCACAGGTACTATTTTCAGGAACTAAAAGAAGAATAAAAACAGATATTGAATAAACAGGTGGAAGAGGCAGATAAAACTAGTATTTAGGATGCTGAAAAAGGGGATAATACCCCTTGGTGCAGCCACTATGGAAAAAAAGAGTATGAAGATTCCTCAAGAAACTAAAGATAGAACTGTGAATTTGTTCTCTATAACTCTGCTTCTGTTTTATGCCTGTTCATTTTTTTAGATTCCGCATATAAGTGAAATCACACAGTATCTGTCTTTCTCTGACTGATTTATTTCACTAAGCAAAATACTGTCTAGGTCATCCATGTTGTTGAAAACTCTTCCAACTCTCCTGCATAAAAAGAAAAGGTATCCCCTCCTGGTCAAGGTCTTCTTAACCCCAACCTGGTTATCATCAATAACTCCTTTCCTAGCCCACACCCTTACTCAACATAAAGAGTTCAGTTCAGTTCAGTAGCTCAGTCATGTCTGATTCTTTGGACTGCAGCACACCAGGCTTCCCTGTCCCTCACGAACTCCCAGAGCTTGCTCAAACTCATGTCCATTGAGTCACTGATGCCATCCAACCATCTCATCCTCTGCCATCCCCTTCTCCATGTACCTTCAGTCTTTCCCAGCATCAGGGTCTTTTCCAAGGAGTCAGTTCGTCACATCAGGTGGCCAAGTGTTGGAGTTTCAGCTTCAGCACAGTCTTTCCAATAAATATTCAGGACTGATTTCCTTTAGGATTAACTGGCTGGATCTTCTTGCAGTCCAAGGGACTCTCAAGAGTCTTCTCCAACACCACAGTTCAAAAGCATCAATTCTTCAGTGCTCAGCCTTCTTTATAGTCCAACTCTCACATCCATACATGACTACTGGAGAAACCATAGCTTTGACTAGATGGGCCTTTGTCGGCAAAGTAATGTCTCTGCTTTTTAATATGTTGTCTAGATTGGTCATAGCTTTTCTTCTAAGAAACATGTGTCTTTTTCATGGCTGAAGTCACCATCTGCAGTGATTTTAGAGCCCCAAAATATAAAGTCTCTCCCTGTTTCCATTGTTTCCCCATCTATTTGCCATGAAGTGATGGGACCACATGTCATGATCTTCATTTTTTGAATGTTGAGTTTTAAGCCAGCTTTTTCACACTCCTCTTTCACTTTCATCAAGAAGCTCTTTAGTTCTTCACTTTCTGCCATAAGGGTGGCGTCATCTGCATATTTGAGGTTATTGATATTTCTCCCAGCAGTCTTGATTCCAGCTTGTGCTTCATCCAGTCTGGCATTTCACATGATGTACTCTGCATATAAGTTAAATAAACAGGGTAACAATATACAGCTTTGAGGTACTCCTTTCCCAATTTGGAATCAGTCTGTTGTTCCATGTCCAATTCCAACTGTTGCTTCCTGACCTGCATAGAGCTTTCTCAAGAGTTAGGTCAGGTGGTCTGGTATTCCCATCTCTTCCAGAATTTTCCACAGTTTACTGTGATCTACACAGTCAAAGGCTTTGGCATAGTCAATAAAGCAGAAATAGATGTTTTTCTGGTATTCTCTTGCTTTTTTCATGATCCATCCGATGTTGGCAATTTGATCTCTGGTTCCTCTGCCTTTTCTAAAACCAGCTTGAACATCAGGAAGTTCACAGTTCACACACTGTTGAAGCCTGGCTTGGAGAATTTTGAGCATTACTTTGTTACCATGTGAGATGAGTGCAATTGTGTGGTAATTTGAACATTCTTTGGCATTGCCTTTCTTTGGGATTAGAACGAAAACAGACCTTTACCAAAAAGAGTTACTGTGTCATATTTTTATGTTCCTATAAGTATGGTTGAATCCATCCTCCAGGTTGTTCTAAAGTATGAGCTGAAGTGGCAAGATAAAAGTTGCATGGAGGATAAAATAAGAGAAAAATAAATGGTTGATTAAGCATCAGTGTTTATATGAACAGCTGGGTCCATGATGAGTTTCAGTCTATAATGATTCTCGTACCCAAGAGAAAAAGAGAACAAACTGGCAGGGGTAAAGATAGAGTGCATGCATGCTAAGTCACTTCAGTAATGTGACCCCATGGACTGTAGCCCACCAGGCTCCTCTGTCCATGGGGATTCTCCAGGCAAGAATACTGGAGCGGGTTGCCATGCCCTCCTCCAGGAGATCTTCCTGAAAGATAGGGACTGCCTCACAAATACACAGCCCTTTTCAGTTTAGACTGAGAAGTTAAATAAGAAGAGTGAAGAGAACTGTGGTTCAGGGTAGCTTTGCTTTGATTTCTCTGAAAGCCCACAGTTACAACTGCCAGGGAGGCTTTGCAATAATAAAAGGCCTGCTTCTAAAGCCTACCCATCTTTGCAGTATTGAGTAATTTTACCACTACTCAATTTAGATTGATATGCCATTTGTCATATGTCATTAAGTTTCCTTTTCATTAATGTTGCTAAACATTTTAATGTTTTTAATATCACTTATATGTGGAATATAAAAAAATACAGCAAAATACAGCAAACTATATTCACATATAACAAAAAAGAAGCAGACTCACAGATAAAGAGAACAAATTAGTAGTTACCATTGGCGGTGGGGAGCAATATAGGAATAGAAGAAAAAAGGTACAAACTGACAGATCTAATATAAGCTATAAGGACAGATTGCACAGCATGGGGAATATAGCCAATATTTTATAATAACTATAAATGGAATATAACCTTAAACATTGCGAATCACTATATTGTACACCTGTAACAAATAATATCATACATATAGCAACTATACCTTAAAATAAAATTCTATAAAATAAAATTCATTTAGATATACTCCCATTTGGGAGTGGGCTTCTTTGGTAGGCATTTTTAAGAATAACTTTTGGCGACTGAACTGAACTGAACTACCATGTTCAGTTCAGTTCAGTCGCTCAGTCGTGTCCGACTCTTTGAGACCCCATGAATCGCAGCACGCCAGGCCTCCCTGTCCATCACCAACCCCAGAGCTCACTCAGACTCACGTCCATTGAGTTGGTGATGCCATCCAGCTATCTCAACCTCTGTCGTCCCCTTTTCCTCCTGCTCCCAATCCCTCCCAGCATCAGAGTCTTTTCCAATGAATCAACTCTTCGCATGAGGTGGCCAAAGTACTGGAGTTTCAGCTTTAGCATCATTCCTTTCAAAGAACACCCAGGGTGGATCTCCTTTAGAATGGACTGGTTGGATCTCCTTGCAGTCCAAGGGACTCTCAAGAGTTTTCTCCAACACCACAGTTCAAAAGCATCAATTCTTTGGCGCTCAGCTTTCTTCACAGTCCAACTCTCACATCCATACATGACCACAGGAAAAACCATAACCTTGACTAAACGGACCTTTGTTGGCAAAGTAATGTCTCTGCTATGTTAGTCACCACATTTTCAAAGTATGTCCTTCAAGAAATTAACTAGAGGTGATGCCCATCAGACCCAAATATTTATTAGTCAGTGTCCCTCCAAACTTGTAAATATTTATTAACCTTTCAGTCAAATTTTTCTTACTACACGGTGTAGAATAATAGTGCTTTGCCTAAGCAATGGGCTTGTTTTCATCCTACAGACACTGAAGGAATAACTCATCATGTTGTCCTCCTACGTTGAAGTCCTAAAAGCTCAAAGCCAATTCCATGGCCCCCCTCTGTGCACATTAGGGCAATCTCAGCTATGCAAAGTGCAAACTAGCTTCTTCCCATATTCATTATTTTTCCATCCTTCTCTTTTGCTCAGCTGGCTCACTTAGTTGTGTCACATCGTATTTCAAAAATTGGCTTAAATAACTTGGGGAACCAAGCAGAATATAAATACATAAGTTAGACTCCAGCATTGCAAGAACTCCTACAGAAGCAAAGGTTTTCCTTATGATGCTCACCTCCTCCTGGTTGATAAATATCATTCTCCAGAATAAAAGTGTCCCTCACTGAAGACTTAGCCATCCCTCAAGGCTTCAGCATCATTTGTTCAGTAACACAAATTTGAAATCACCATTTGTTTCCATTAATAGCCCATGTACACAAAATATTTCACTGCCTTCCCACAGGCTAGTCAGAAAGCTTTGTACCATCTGCTGCTTGTTGACTATTTAGTGCTGTGGAGTTTTCCTAGGAAAGCCCTGGAGCCATAAATGTCTCCTTGCTTTCTGCCATTTGTAGCATCTGTGATTAGGAATGGACCAAACAAAAATAAACTAATATACAAAATCCCACAGAGCAAGGGTCCCATGAGGCAGCATTTACTGACGCCCTACTCTTAGCTGTTCAGTGGTTCCTGCCTTACCAGGCTCTCCAAGGCATGTTTCATTATATTTGTACCAAAAAAGCAGGCTTGCTCTCAATTCTATTTGTTTGGCTTTCTGTTGTCAATCAAGCAATATCTTTAAAAGGGTCTGTGCTCTTAGTTTAATCTTATGCATTTAAGAGCATTTCAACCTGGATGATCAAACCTCAGTAGGAGGAGGTAGATGCAAGGATGATTTCAGGAGAACAAATCAGCGCGTCCTTTTAAAGGAGCACCTTCCGATCAGCTGTCTCCTAGCAGTGGACAATTGCCAACCGTGACTTTGCTCAGGCCAGGAAGGAACAAGTGTCAGTGGTGACGCAGGAGGCCAAGCAGGCTAAGTGGACAAGTGACTCACATCCATTTGCGCACCAGCTCGCTTTCAGTTTGCTCATTAGCATCAGTGCTGGGGGCTAATGGATACTTGGGAGGAAGTCATTTTTCTCTGCAAATGTCTGGTGGAAATGGAAATGAAAACCCAATGAGTGCTCTGTTCCTGACAAAGCTTTCCAAGGCTGATAGGGATTGCTGATAGTGAGGGCCAGTTATAAAGTTCACCTGTGAATTTTGTGTTCTTAGGATAGTCTTCCTCCTGAGCTAGGCTTTGAATCACACACAAAAAATTGTTTGAAAAATAATCAAAGCTATCAAAGAGGATGCAGTTATCTCAGTTTTGTTTGTTTTGCTTAAAATTATCAGAGGGAAATTTTTAACTGCTGGGCATTCATTATGTATTCCAGCACCCAGTGGTGTGCTCATAAATACTGACAATTACTCTGGGGCAAAAGAAAAGGCCCTGATTTCCACTGTTTCCTGATTTCCGTGGTGTGGATACACTCACCATGGCCAATTTCAAGCCACAACATGAGTCACTAAATGTAGAATGGAAAAAATTGCAGTCAGCAGTCTTGTGAGCTATTAAGATCCAACACCTCTGCCCCTGTAAATGCAAATGGGGGTTCATCTTCATGTAGAATAAAAGATCATTATCTTTTTTTACAGAGGTACCCTAAAAATCAAACTATGATTCTTTGTCTAAAGGAGATAGATAGATAAATAGAGATATAGAGAGAAATACATATAAAATAGAAACTTTTTCAAGTTATGTATATCGGGCTTCTCTGGTGGCTCAGTGGTAAAAGAATCTACCTGCCAATGCAAGAGATGCAGGAGATGCAAGTGTAACTCCTGTCTGGGAAGATACTCTAGAAAAGGAAATGGCAACCCACTCTAGTATTCTTGCCTGCAGAATCCCATGGACAGAGGAGCCTGGCGGGCTACAGTTCATAGCATCGCAAGGAGGCAGACATGACTGAGCAACTGAGAGCACACATATCCACTTAGAGGTATAGAACTTGAAAAAGTTTCTATTTTTTTATTCTCATTCTTGACTCATTCAGCTCTCTTGGGTCCCTCTAGTTGCCCTACAAGTAATACTTCAGAAGTTATAGAAACAGTCAATTCACTGAACATAAAAACTGAGGTGTCCTCTGATATTAGGAAGGTTTTTTAAAATGTTTTTCTGCACAATAAAAATTATCATGGGAAAAAAACCATTGACACACTAACCATAGGAAGTAATTTACTGCCTGCCATTCCAAGTTTTTCTTCAATTTTTGGTTTTGTATCCAAATATTTAAGCTTTGGGGTGATAATTATTTTCATGAAAGTTATAAGAGTCGCTGTTGTTGTTTAGTTGCTAAATCATGTCTGACTCTCTGTGCCCGTGGACCACAGCATGCCAGGCCTCCCTGTCCTTCATTATCCTTCATTATTCCCCAGAGTTTGCTCAGACTCATGTTCATTGTCAGTTATGCTATCCAACCATCTCATCTTCTGTTGAAGAGATGATATAATTCTGGGGTATACCCTTGTGATTCTAGAAACACAGACAATATGTCTTTATTTGCCTTTGGAAAATGAAGTGAAAATACTGCTACTTAAATAAAATCTATCACCTGATCCATTTGATATCATGGCTACAAATCTATTGTGCAGAAACAAGTTGAGCTATAAGTAAAGTACTATCAACATACTCTATGTTAAAATTCTAGAAGGCAGAGGATTTTAAGATATAAGACAACTAACAAGATTCTGAATCAGTCTGACTGTATGTTCTGCAAGGCCTGGAGCAGTGGCTTAGGGCTTGGGCCCTGGAGCCAGACTACCTGGTCTAAATGCTGATTCTCTTGCTTGCTAGGTCTGTGATTGTAGGCAAGTTTCTCATCCTTTCTCTGCTTGTTTCCTCCACTGTTAAGTGGTGATGATGATAAAATTTAATTCGTTGGGCTATAATAAGAATTAAATCTGTCATATTTTCAATAAAAAGGCATTTTATAATTACCACATTGTGTTTTCTAAATAAACATAAGAATTTTCAAGGACTACAAAAAAATACACGGAGAGCTAACCTAAATCTTTCAAGGGAGCTGATTTATAGAAGAAAGTGCAGCTTAGTCTAACAAATTACATGACCACTCAGTATTGCTCCCATCCTTCTAACTATGCAAATTAATACTAATGCCACACTCTGGGTTGCAAGTTTTTAACGGTCTAGGTGAAAGAAGTTCCTTCTCTCTTTCAATCAACCTGGAGAACTGTCTTCAATGTGAACATTCAGGCAATCTACAGGGTACCAGTCTGAGGATCACAAAGACATTTACAGAACCTTGCAACATTCCCATCTCAGCAGTGTGTAATGGCAGTGGTGGGGGCAGGGTAGGGGAGGGCATGGATAAAGCTCTAAGGAGTTCTGTGGTATTGCTAGTCATATCTGGAATGGTCCTCAAAGTATTTCATGGAGCAATGATTCATAGTTCCTGTCAAATATCAGAGTCCTTGAGTTGGATTTAAGTCAATCGTTCTTTCTACTCCATGAACCAACCCTGAAAGTGAAAGTGAAGGAGCTCAGTCATGTCCGACTCTTTGCGACCCCATAGACTGTAGCCTACCAGTCTCCTGTGTCCATGGGATTTTCCAAGCAATAGTATTGGAGTGGGGTGCCATTTCCTTCTCCAGGGGATCTTCCCAACCCAGGGCTCGAACCCAGGTCTCCCGCATTATAGACAGACGCCTTACCATCTGAGCCACCAGGGAAGTCAGTGTTGATACTGCACCTGAACGCATTGAAAGAAGAGATGGGCTACTGCCTTCTAGCTGTTTGACCTTTCTAATTCTTATCTGCCCTCTTTGTTTCCCCCTAATCGTCTCGTACTGCTGACCTCCCCCTAAGTTTCAAATCTTCCTTTCTCCAACCAAACAAAATAGACTTTGTGTCTACTCAGTTCACAGCAATCTATTCATTTTGGAACTAAGGAGGACCCTGTGCCTAGGAGCCTTTCTGTTCAGCCTCCATGACTTTGCTTGAGCTCCAAAGGGAAGGTTCAAACAGTTGCTAATCAGGGAAGAGAGGGATTGGAAAGACAAGGGAGGAACAGCCAAGAAGTAACAATGCAGCCTTGGGGCAGGGTCCAGGTTTTACCTCAAGGGATACACATAACAATATCTTTAGATCTTCACAGAACTAAAAACCCAACAGATGGAAGATGTCAGCACTCTTCATACCAGAGAAGGCCATGATTAATAGAACTAGAGAAGCTCATCAAGAGATTACTTGAGGCCATATTAAAGGAGCACCATCCCTGCAAACACCCTAATCTTGTCAGCAACCGAACCCTTGAATTACTGTTATGAAACTCTTCATCACATCTTCTCAGGTTGGGACACAAAGTTTTCCAGGGCAAGAGACTGCTGTGTCCCACTTTGCCTGACAAAGCACTGAGGCAATTCTTTTCTACTTCACCCAAAACTCTGTCTCTGAAATTTAATTCTGCACTGGTACACAGAGGCTGAGTTTTCAGCATCAGCTACAATTGCTAACCTTTTTAAATGTGTATGTGTGTGTGTGTGTGTGTGTGCTCAGTCATGTCTGGCTCTTTTATATATCCTTCCAGATACACATTTTCAAAGGACACTTGTGAAAATATATTCTCATAATCATTTTGCTGCTACTGCTGCTAAGTCGCTTCAGTCGTGTCCGACTCTGTGCGACCCCATAGACAGCAGCGCACCAGGCTCTGCCGTCCCTGGGATTCTCCAGGCAAGAACACTGGAGTGGGTTGCCATTTCCTTCTCCTTTTCGTGAAAGTGAAAAGTGAAAGTGAAGTCGCTCAGTCGCGACCAACTGGTGGCGACCCCATGGACTGTAGCCCACCAGGCTCCTCCATCCATGGGATTTTCTAGGCAAGAGTACTGGAGTGGCTTGCCATATCAGATATGTGGCAGACTAACAAAAGGACTAGGGGAAATCATTTTTGGTAAGGGGGCATTTCCAAAGAAAACATGTTCTCCAATTTCCTCCGAAACCGCAATACACAAGGGGTCACTCATTCTGACTGACAGGATTTTCTCTCATATTAAGACTCCCCAAAGAATTACACATTTCCCCAAGTTAATTTGATTGTATTGTTCATTCAAATTTTTCACATTTGCAAATATTATATATTTTTGTAATCTATTTGCTTCTTTTTATTTTTGATATCTAACAGATTCAATGAAAGTGATGTAGGTACCTGAGTCTTTAACCACATTGGCTAACAAAACAGAACTGATGCAAAATAGCTGGGAAACAGACATTTCTTATAATTTTTAGACATATAGATTTTCAATGTAAAAATAATTAAATCACTCAAGCACCATTTTCATGATCACTGCAAATAGTCACTTCAGCATAAAATAGTAATAACCACAAAATTGGAGTGGCCATTCTTTGAGTGCCTGATATGTATTCTGTATCTCACACAATATGTATTCTGTATTTCACATGTGTTGTTTCATATAACTTCACCACCAAAGGACGTTAAGTTTTTCTGGTTTCAGGCATCAATGTTGCCTACACGTTATTTATTTCCACCTTGTTTCTGACTAGCCAAACTCAGGTTTTATCCAGGATGTCAATATGTTCAGAAAAGCTATAATGTCCTCAATTCCCTCATAGCTGGGGATAACATTGTGTCAGAGTTCTGGCCAGTGAAGCAGAAGTGGAAGACTCTTGGGTTGTGAGACTTGTTTTCCCCATGGAAATTCACCTGAAATGCCCCTTTTGGTTCCACCCTTCCCCTCTTCTTGCTTAGAATGTGGATGCTGTACTTGGTGGTGCAGTCATAGAGATGAAAACCACACGCTAAGGGCGGCAGAGCAGACACACAGAAACAGCCTAGGATAATAATTACATGAAAGAGCACATGCACTAACTCTAGACTGCCTATTTCCAGACACCTCAATAAATGAGAAAAATAAAGCCATTGTTTGTCCTGTTACATGTAGCCAAACACAAAAACATCTCTATCCCCTTTTACACATAAAAAACACAAGCTTGGAGAGTTCTAGTCCAACATGGCAACCTCAGAAGATGCTGAACACACCTCCTCCCACAGACACACCGAATCTGCAGCTACATATGAAAGGATCCTCTCTTAAAGAATTCCCTCTGATGACTCCCGCACATTGGGTGAACAAGAAAAACCCACATGGAAATGGGTAGGAAAAGCTGAGACACAGGCTTGCCATAAACCCCACTCCTGGCACAGCAACATACAATTGAGAAGGAACCCACAGTTCCCAGTTTCTCCCTGAGGAGTGAAAGATTTGAACCCAACATCTAGCATCCCAATTTTTAAGACTTCCACCTCAAGGACTGAAGCCCAAAACACCTAGCTCTGATAGCCAGCCAGGCTTGCATCCATAAGACCCGGAAGATGACAGCAAACAAACAGTTCTTAACAGATTGTAGAGGATTTATTGTGGCTATCACCCTGAGGCTCAGCACAGAGGGAACAGAAAAGAAAAAGAAAAAAATCCCACCTCCCAATCTTTCCCTGAAAATAGTCTGTTCATTTATGTTAAAAGCTGCTGCCTGAAGATGAGATTTCTAGAGCACACATCTAGGAGCTGATTGCCATCCTTCTTGGAGACCAGAGCCTGGGGAGGCCAGCAGAGGCCATCTCTGTGATCTGTCTGCCTCATCCCATGTTACTGTTTTCTCCCTAAAAGGAGTTTGTGCACAGGTCTGGTGCCCCAACTTTTGCTCCTGCCACCCAGAAGATGCACCTTTGATCACATGACCCTCGTGGCCAATGGGACTTGTGTTTCCAAGTCCCACAGGACTGCAGCAAACAGAATAAGTTCTTAACTGGCTGTCTCCCCCAGGGCTCAGCACAGAGGGTGAAAACAGAAACACCCTAACCCCAGGTCTTCCTTTAAAAATATCTATTTGCATGCTTTTAAAGCTGTTGCTTAAAGGTCCAGTTTCCAATCAGTTTCCTTCATCCAGGTGTTGACTGAAATCCTTCCCTTTAGGATAATGAGAGTCTTCCTCAAGTACCGGGAGCCACCAGGAACAAAGAAGGTGGTTTGGACAATCACAGAAGTGTGAGAGACAAGCAAAAACTAAGGTCAGGTTGAAAGATAAAGTTCATCTTCTATACAAGACCTCTCCATCAAAACTGGGAGGGGTGGCTGTTTCATCAAAGGCACAGAAACCAACAAAAGAAAATAAAAGAAAATGAAGAAACATAGGAATATGTTCCAAACAAAAGAACAAGGTAAAACCCCAGAAATAGACCTTAATGAAATAGAAATTAATAACTTACCTAATAAGGAGCTCAAAATCATGGAATGCTCACTAAGGTCAGGAGAACAATGCATAAATAATGTGAGAATTTCAACAAAGACATAGAAAATGTAAGAAAGTACCAAGCAGAAAACACAGAACTGAAGAAAAGAACTGAAAAATTCCAAAGAGGCATTCAACAGCAGACGAGATTAAGCAGAGAAAGGATCTACAAACTCAAAGACAGGGCAGTGGAATGCATTCAATCAGAGGAACAAACAGAAAAATCAATGAAAAAGAAATTACACATCTGAAAACAATAAGCACCAAAGTGGGTCACAGAGCTCCAAGAGCTGCACTCAGCTTTCTTTGATGCAAAGCCTGAATTCTTTCCATTCTTCCATACTGCTCTGACAGACATACAGGCATTCCACATTAACTCTGGAAAAGATCTTAGGGAGGATACAACCAAAATCATCCTTTTAATCATAAGGAAACTGAGGTCTAAAACAGTTGAGTGATCTGTCTTCTAAAGTGTAATCGAAAATGAAATAGAACAACAAATACATCATAACTGAATATACTCAGAAATCATTGAGATAAAACAGATGGAAAGTTAACTTGAAGCCAAATAAATGTTCAGGAAAAAGTCAGTGAGATTAAGAATCCTGAAGAACACTAAAAAAAAAATGCAAGTTCGTTACAACAGATTATATTGGCACTGGTAAGGTGTGGTGTTGCAAGAAGCAGATATTTTGGTATCACAGAGGAGGATCTGAGGATTTCCAGGAAATGAAGAAAGCTGTAACTGAGGAGCACAGCCTCTGAATGACCCAAGTTGGGTCTTGCCAGGAAGGCCCTGTTATTAATTTCCCTAGTATGCTCTTACACAAGCAAAGCCAAACAAAAATTAGTTTCTTAAAAAGTCAGCATTGATGATATACCTTTTGAATATGTTCACAGTCCAAGGCCCTTTCTTATTTCACAATTATATCACTACACATATCCTGTGTAACCTGTGGATGATTCATGCTGATGTTTGGCAGAAACCAACAAAATCTTGTAAGCAATTATCCTTCAATTAAAAAATAAATTAATTAAGAAAACAACCAGTTACAATATACTTATTCACCACCCTTTTTGATAAGAAGTGAAAAATCAGATATTGTAAAAGCTGTTTTTTTTTTTTTTAAATCAGATCATTATTGTTTTGTTTAATTTTTCAAGACTGTGAGCTAAAGTACAATCCTGTTATATTTGAATATCTATATGCCACACAAAAACTTAATAAGCCATCTACTCTCATGTAACATAAAGTATCATTGATGTAATTTATTAAGCTTTAAAATCATTTATTAGTAATTGTTTAGAAAAGTGCATTTGAACTTAAAATCCCTAACCTAATATTAGGAAGGAAGTGATTATGGCATATTCTAAAAGAATCTTGTCTAAAAATATTGAAAGAAATCTTTTCATACAAACAGTTTGAATGTTTATTTTAAAACATATTTACTATTGAGAAAATACCTAGGTGAATGTCAGTGAAAATACTATTTAAATATAAAAAAATACATTCAATTCATAGACTCACAGATTCAGGAATATTTTATTTTCAAGAAAGTAGCATAACATATAAGGAAAAGTCAATAACAAACTGTTTAAAACTCTTTAAATATTGATGCAAGGGAAAATATGCTATGGTAGACATTTATCATTTCGGATTACCCAGATATCCTCCTATTTGAGGGAATCTCAAACAAACTAAAGGAGCAAAAGAAGGTAAAATATTCCCTTTTCCAACTCCTAAGTTGGACAAGTCAGACGCTCAATACTTTATTTTGCTCTAAGTGACTCACAGACTTGACGCTGTCTGCATTATTTGTGGTGCCTGATGCTGAATTCAAAACATTCTGCCACAATGCTGAGTTTCTCTAGGGAGCCAGGTCCACAGGCTTCAGCAAGTGGTTTTTACTGATGGTACTAGTACTGGCATCAGAGACAGGTTACTCCTACATCTTTAGTTCATTTTGTGTCCATTGGTTCCTGCCATTTTCCAAGTCTAGCTCCCATCAACTTTGTGAACTACTACTCAACAAATATTATTCTCCTATTAAGAAAATGCTCATGCACTTTTAACTGTCCTGGTCAAGACTGAGCTATCTGCTAAGTTGCTTCTGTCATTTCTGACTCTTTGCAATCCTATGGACTGTATCCTGCCAGGCTCCTCTGTCCATGGGGATAGTCCAGGAAAGAATACTGGAGTAGGTTGCTGTGCCCTCCTCCAGAGGATCTTCCTGACCCAGAGATCAAACTGCATCTCCAATGTATCCTGCATTGGCAGGCAGTTTCTTTACCACTGGTGCCACCATAAAACCCTATAATCCAAATTGTGCCAGATTAGGCAAAAACCTTTGGATGCAGTGGAAGAGGTTATAAACAAAAAATGATGATGATTGGGGTAGCCAAGGCAGTGGACTGTGGTAAATACTTGTCATTTTGGAAGCCCAGCAAGCAACACGCTTTCTTTCTGGTGTCAATCCCAAAACAAATGGGAATCAAAGTCTCAGCTCCCAATAGTGAAGCCAGAGAGCCTACTTTCAGATTCCAGACAACCAGTACTTAGGCTCAGCCATTCAAATACTGCCAGCTAGGACTTGGAATATGGAAGTCATGACCCCAAGCCTCAAAAAAGTCATAGCTTACTGATTATGAGTTTGGCAGAGTTGAAAGTACATCCACAGAGCAGCAAGTATCCCAGAAGAGCAGAGTTGAGTCATGGCAGCTGCTCTTCAATGCAAAAGCACAAGTGGTGGTGCCCTGAACATTGCTGTGGAATGACGATAAGTTCTACTGGTCTCCCTTGGTGCCTGTTCGTTTTCTAAGCTTGGTACTCCTGTGTCCTGTTGCTTTCATGAGTTACCCAAATTTCTTACAACAAAATTCCTCTCCATCTATTTAGATGGCTATTTCCATTGCTTGCAATCCTTATCCTTTACTTCTCATCAGATCACTGACCCAATAGTGAGTTTCTTGCTCATTTTTTCCATCTATCCAGAGTGCTCTTCCCTCTCATTATCCTCTGATTAATGTTTATTCATTCTCTACTCTTAGCTCAATGTTTATGTCTTAGGAAGATTTCCTGATATACCCAGACTAGGTCAAGTCTATCTATTTGTATATTAACTAATAGCCCTCAGTTCAGTCAGTTCAGTCACTCAGTCATGTCCAACTCTTTGCGACCCCATGAACCGCAGCACGCCAGGCCTCCATGTCCATCACCAACTCCCGGAGTCCACCCAAACTCATGTCCATCGAGTTGGTGATGCCTTCCAACCATCTCATCCTCTGTCGTCCCCTTCTCCTCCTGCCCTCAATCCTTCCCAGCATCAGGGTCTTTTCAAATGAGTCAGCTCTTTGCATCAGGTGGCCAAAGTATTGGAGTTTCAGCTTCAACATCAGTCCTTCCAATGAACACCCAGGACTCATCACCTTTAGGATGAACTGGTTGGATCTCCTTGCAGTCCAAGTGACTCTCAAGAGTCTTCTCCAACACCACAGTTCAAAAGCATCAATTCCTCGGTGCTCAGCTTTCTTCACAGTCCAACTCTCACATCCATACATGACCACTGGAAAAACCATAGTCTTAACTAGACGAATCTTTGTTGGCAAAGTAATGTCTCTGCTTTTTAATATGCTGTCTAGGTTGGTCATTACTTTCCTTCCAAGGAGCAAGTGTCTTTTAATTTCATTGCTGCAATCACCATCTGCAGTGATCCTAGAGCCCAGGAAAATAAAGTCAGCCACTGTTTCCACTGTTTCCCCATCTATTTCCCATGAAGTGATGGGACTGGATGCCATGATCTTAGTTTTCTGAATGATGAGCTTTAAGCCAACTTTTTCACTCTCCTCTTTCACTTTCATCAAGAGGCTCTTTAGTTCTTCTTCACTTTCTGCCGTAAGGGTGGTGTCCTCTGCATATCTGAGATTATTGATGTTTCTCCCAGCAACCTTGATTCCAGATTGTGCTTCGTCCAGCCCAGCGTTTCTCATGATGTACTCTGCATAGAAGTTAAATAAGCAGGGTGACAACATACAGCCTTGACGTACTCCTTTTCCTATTTGGAACCAGTCTGTTGTTCCATGTCCAGTTCTAACTGTTGCTTCCTGACCTGCATACAGGTTTCTCAAGAGGCAGGTCAGGTGGACTGGTATTCCCATCACTTTCAGAATTTTCCACAGTTTATTGTGATCCACACAGTCAAAGGCTTTGGCATAGTCAATAAAGCAGAAATAGATGTTTTTCTGGAACTCCCTTGCTTTTTCAATGATCCAGCAGATGTTGGCAATTTGATCTCTGGTTCCTCTGCCTTTTCTAAAACCAGCTTGAACATCTGGAAGTTCACGGTTCACATATTGCTGAAGCTTGACTTGGAGAATTTTAAGCATTATTTTACTAGAGTGTTAGATGAGTGCAATTGTGCAGTAGTTCGAGTATTCTTTGGCATTGCCTTTCTTTGGGATTAGAATGAAAACTGACCTTTTTCAGTCCTGTGGCCACTGCTGAGTTTTCCAAATTTGCTGGCATATTGAGTGCAGCACTTTCACAGCGTTATCTTTCAGGATTTGAAATAGCTCAACTGGAATTCCATCACCTCCACTAGCTTTGCTCGTAGTGATACTTCCTAAGGCCCGCTTGACTTCACATTCTAGGATGTCTGGCTCTAGGTGAGTAATCACACCATTGTGATTATCTTGGTCATGTAGATCTTTTTTATACAGTTCTGTGTATTCTTGCCACCTCTTCTTAATGTCTTCCGCTTCTGTTAGGTCCCTCCCATTTCTGTCCTTTATTGAGCTCATCTTTGCATGAAATTTTCTGTTGGTATCTCTAATTTTCTTGAAGAGATCTCTAGTCTTTCCCATTCTGTTGTGTTCCTCTATTTCTTTGCATTGATCGCTGAGGAAGGCTTTCTTATCTCTCCTTGCTATTCTTTTGAACTCTGCATTCAAATAGGAATATCTTTCCTTTTCTCCTTTGCTTTTCACTTCCCTTCTTTTCACAGCTATTTGTAAGGCCTCCTCAGACAGCCATTTTGCTTTTTTGCTTTTCTAAATCCTGTTAAACATAGAGCTTAATTATTCTTTCATTTAACAAGTATCTAATATATGCCAAACACTATTCTGGTCTACAAATTAGTTAAAGTGTAATGGTGTACACAATAATTAACATCTCAGCTTCTGTATATCATGTGTTCTAGAAAGTGACTGCCCATCAATAAGGAAACAAGATTCATCTAGGAATAAATGATGTAAAAACATTTTAAAAGGAGATGAGATTAAGAATGAACAGATCTTTATTTGGTATATGACTATGCATTTACCATGAGCATATACATGCTCATCTTAGAAGTGACTTTTGAGCTGAGACATGAAGAGTGGAAAGAAATAAGAGAAGTTCTAAGGGAATAACATTTCAGGAAAGGGAAATAAAATATACAAAGACCCTGAGGCAGGCATGGGTCTGGCAAGTTCAAGGATCTCAAAGAAACTGTGTGACTGAAATGTAGTGAACAAGGAGACCAGTGTAGATAAAATCAGATAGAGAGAATGTACAATACTACTGCCCAACAGAAATATAATGGGAGCCAAAAATTCCAGTTATATTTGTAATTTTAAATGTTTTAGCAGTTATGTTTTAAAAGAAGTGAAAAGAATCAGGTGAAATTCATATTAATACTATATTTCCACTATAATTCCAAGATATTATCCTTTCAGTCTGTAACCATGGTTCAAAAATTATTAATAACATATTTTACATTCTTACTTTGTTATCAAGATTTAAATCTGTGGTAGATTTTCTATAAACAGCACATCTTGTTTTGGAGTAGCCTTATTCCAAGTGCTCAATAGCCATCTATAGCTAGTAGCTACCATATTGAACAGCACAGGAGATCAAGTTGGCCTTCTAAGTCATTGGAAGCTTTGGAATTTAGTCTAAATAGAATGAGAACCCATTGGATGGTTTTTCCATAGGAGGATAACGCAACTTATGGATTTTTTTCCCTAAAATTCAAACATAATTAAAACAATATGCTAGAATGTATTTTGGTATGGTACATGAGCCTAACTTTCTTGGTTCAAAATATAGTCAGTGCTAGTGTACCTTTTATTTGGAATAATAGAGTATATGAAGGCACCCACAAAATCTCACCACCCCCACCACTGCTATTCTGGGCCAATCCCCATCATCAAATCTTATTAAATATCTGAATCAGAGACCTTCCTCCCAACTCTATTACTCTCTGCAGTCTATTCTCAACTCAGGAGTCAGAATGATCTTATTAAAACCTAAATCAGATCTAAAGCCTTCAGTGCCTCCCCATCTCCCTTCCTCCCTGCCTTGGCTTTGTGTTACATCCATGACATCATCAGATACATGTTGCCTGCTTGCTCACTCTTTTTTGGCCTCTCTGGCCTTCCTGGTGTTCTGCAAACCCACCAGGCATCCTCATGCTCAGGACTTTGCCCTTTTCTCTTCCCTGAGAAATATGAATCTTGCCTTCACTTCCTTCTCTTCTTTGTTCAAATGTCACTTTTTTCCGTGAAGCCTTACCGACTCCCTTATTAAAAATTGCACCCATATGTCCTGCTGCTGCTGCTGCTGCTGCTAAGTCACTTCAGTCGTGTCTGACTTTGTGCGACCCCATAGACAGCAGCCCACCAGACTTCCCCGTCCCTGGGATTCTCCAGGCAAGAACACTGGAGTGGGTTGCCATTTCCTTCTCCAATGCATGAAAGTGAAAAGTGAAAGTGAAGTCACTCAGTCGTGTCCAACTCTTAGCGACCCCATGGACTGCAGCCTACCAGGCTCCTCCGTCCATGGATTTTCCAGGCAAGATTACTGGAGTGGGGTGCCATTGCCTTCTCCGCCCATATGTCCTACTACTTTCTATATCACCACATGATTTGTTTTTCTCCATTCTTTATTATCATCTGACATCTTACCATTTTTTTCACTTTTTTTTCCATTTATTTTTAGACTTTTGCCTCTCATAAGAATACAAGCTCAATGAGGCAACAAATTTTTTTGTAGGTCTTTTTTAATTTCTACATCCTCAGTGCCTGAAAAACTGCCTGGCACAAAAATGTACTCAATAAGCATTTGTTTAATAAATTATAATTTGACTAATGTCTATCATCCCACTACATTCTAAGCTTCCATGAGGAAAGGACCATAGCTTCTTTGGTTCACAATTCTATCTCTAGGGACTAGTGTCCAATAAATATGTATTGATTTTGTAAAAATGTAACAAACAGGTATTAAACAAACAAAACTAATTCTTCTATATTATATAGTATTATTAAAAATAATAATTTTTCAATGATAGGTGGACAGAATGACTAAAAACATGTTGTGAATAGGAATTAAATCAGCTTTCAGTTATGGCACCTCAAAGATGATGTTGTTCAGTTGCTAAGTTGTGTCCTGCTCTTTGCAATCCCTTGGACTGCAGCATGCCAGGCTTCCCTGTCCTTCACCATCTCCCAGAGTTTTCTCAAACTCATGTCCACTGAATCCATAATACTATCTAACCACCTTATCCTCTGCCTCCCTCTTCTCCTTTTGCCTTCAATCTTTCTCAGCATCACAGTCTTTCCAATGAGTTGGCTCTTCCCAACAGGTGGTCAAAGGACTGGAACTTCATCTTCAGCATCAGTCCTTCCAATGATTATTCAGGATTGATTTCCTTTAGAATTGACTGGTTTGATCTTGCTGTCCAAGGTACTCTTAAGAATCTTTTCCAGTATCAAAATTCAAAAGCATCAAGTCTTCAGCACTCAACCTTCTTTATGGTCCAACCCTCACATCCATACATGACTACTGGAAAAACCATAGCTTTGACTATATGGACCTTTGTTGGCAAAGTCCCATCTCTTTAATAATTTTCCACAATTTGTTGTGATCCACACAAAGGCTTTTGCATAATCAATGAAGCAGATGTAGATGTTTTTCTGGAATTCCCTTGCTTTTTCCATGATCCAACAAATGTTGGCAATTTGATCTCTTGTTCCTCTGTCTTTCCTAAAATCCAATTTGTATATCTGGAATTTCTCGGTTCACATACTGATGAAGCCTATCTTGGAGGATTTTTAGAATAACCTTACTAGCATGAGAAATTAGTGCAATTGTTCAGTAATTAGAACATTCTTTGGTGCTGCCTTTCTTAGGCACTGGAATGAAAACTGACCTTTTCCAGTCCTGTGGCTACTACTGAGTTGTCTAAACTTGCTGGCATATTGAGAGCAGCACTTTAACAGCATCATCTTTTAGGATTTGAAATAGCTCAGCTTGAATTCCATCACCTCCACTAGATTTGTTCATAGTGATGCTTCCTAAGGTCCATTTGATTTCACATTCCAGGATGTCTGGCTCTAGGTGAGTGATCACACCATCGTGGTTATCTGGGTCATTAAGATCTTTTTGTATAGTTCTGTTTATTCTTGCCACCTCTTCTTAATGTCTTCTGCCTCTGTTATTTCCTTATCATTTCTGTCCTTTATTGTGCCCATCCTTGCATGAGTTGTTCCCTTCATATCTCCAATTTTCTTGAAGAAAGCTAAAAGCAGAGTTCCAGACAATAGCAAAGAGCGATAAGAAGGCCGTTCTTCAATGAGCAATATAAAGATGTAGAGGAAAACAATATAGGTTGGAAAAGACTAGAGATCTCTTCAAGAATACTGGAGATATCAAGGAAACCTCAAACACAGTGCTGGTTAATTTATGTGGACTATGTATTATTTTGGCTGCAAAGGGGAAAAAAAGAGTCTGAAAAATATTAACCCAAGTTTCCTTTATTTTCCTCCAATTACGACAGCTCTGCCTCAAGTATGTGAAAGTGAATCCACTCTCACTGATTAACATCAATCACCTCTGAGGAAAAGCATTTAAGAAACAGGAAGATGTGCACACTCTGAGTAAAAATGCTCTGATAGCTGACTATTAACCATTCTAATCTAGATACATTGTATTTTTCCTTGTAAAACTGAACTTATCAGTACAGTTCCTGTTCCATTTTCACCTAAATCTGTTCTCTCTCCTAATGCTTTTTTTTTTTAATTCATTTAAAGCAATTTTATAAAGTGGATTGAAATCTGTATATGATTCATGGCATTTTGTCAAATAAGGACTTTTTCAGAAGAACTGAAAACAATCAAAGGTTTAATGATGACTTGCCCAGCTTCTCTGCCAGCATCAATAGGACATACTTGTTGGGCAATTTCTTCCAAGTGTAAAGAGGGATTTGCTTTTTTCCATTCACATTGCACTTTGCTTTCAGCTAATAGTATGCATTAGCAAGGAGGTGGGCTGAGGTCAAGGGTGCAGCATGACCAAATAAAGTGGCCTACACAGGCACTGAACCCATAAATGTGACTTAATTCAACTGAATTAAGCAACCACAGTTCATTAAAGATCTAAACTTCTCTGTCACTCACATATGTCTGACCTACACATCAATCCATATGTTGTCTCTCTGCACCACTGAAATACTTGGTTTTGGGATAAGCTTAATTAACACTCAACACCAGCAAAGAGCCATAAAAGACCATGTCACATAGTTTTCCTTTACTGTTCTATGCAGTGGAACAGAGTGTATATATATATATATATATGTATATATATTTTTTTTAATTGTTACTTTCCCAAACTGACCATTTCATGAGTGACAGAAACATCACAAAGAACACAAGTTGTAACATGATCTAATCAGATCTTGAAGAAGAAGCGGAGTGGAATAGAGAAGCAAACGGGGTTTCAGAGGTTGAGGGTTCAACTCTGGTTCTGCCTCTTCCTACTGTGTGACCTTTGGGCAACTTGGTTTCTCCTGGCTGATATCACCATGAGAATTAAAAGAGCTGATGGATATTAAGTGCCTGGCATACAGTAACCCATCAATGCATTTTGTTATTATAGACATTTACTCTGGTAGCTGTTTCAAGAACAGATTCAATAAATCAAGGATGGAGGAAGGGGGATTATAAAAGGGTTGTTATAAGAATTCTGGTCTCAAAGACAGATTTGAGAGATGTTGAATGGACAGAATTGATCACTGTCTGGCATGTGGTGGCAAGGAGTGGTGGAAACAGTGAAATTCAGGGAAGGGGTGGCAAAGAAAGAAGAGTCTGAAAGGGCTTTCCTAAAAGGATATTCTACAGAGTTATGGAAGAGAAAGGTGATACAGCCAGCAAAAGGAACATGAAGTATTCTCTCTATGCTAAAATCCAGTCTTTCCAAACTCAGCCCTGAATCCTTGGGATAAGATATATATATAAATATATATCTTATATATATAAGATATATATATATCTTTTATATATATATATACTCATAAGATATATATATAAATCTATAAGAAATCTAAGCTATCTTTGTAAATGAATTAAATACTATTCCTTTCATGTAATTTGCCATTATTTTTCTAATTCATGTCAATGTTGTAGTGATTAATAAATGATAATTTCTTACACAGATTTTTTAAAGTAAATTTTATCCTTATTTATACTTTTTAATTGTAAAATATGTCATATTTTGGTAAATGGGGCAGAATATAATTCTCTTATTTTCTTTAAGAAGAGTCCTTATCTTAAAATATAATGGTAACTATGTATAGCCAGTTCTTGGGAACCACTTCTCAATCTCAGAAATTTTTCCTGATTAATTGAGATTTAATAAATACAATCATAAAGGAATTGAAAAGGAAGCCATGAAATATTCTGCTATATCCAAACAATGTCATTTTTGCTTCATAATTGTCTCTATTTGCATCTATTATGTGACTATTCCCAGAAATAGTTGTATATAGCTAGACATAATTCTGCAGTGCTTAATTCCCTCTTAAAATCTCAACTCAACCCAAAGGGCTTCCAACAAATATTTGAGAGGCAATTCCTCCAGTTAATTGCAATAGAATATGTATCTGTCTGTGAAAGGACTTAGACTGATGAGTTAAGAGGACACTAACATTAATCTAGAAACAGAGGGAAATGCAAAATAGAGAGATGAGTTACAAACGCTGCCTTCCTGCCATTTTGACACACCCAAGACATTAGTCATTGGATCTGCGTTTTCAGTTAGGTTGTACACAAATAAGAAAAGCTAGCATTATCCACGTCAGTAAGGATATGAGGAAATAATTGCTACCAGCTCAACTTTCACCACCAACCTACTTCGCAGCCTATTTAACAGTTCTCTAGAAAAGGAAACAAGTATGAAAAAATACTCAACAATTATTCAAACAGGATGACATTTCTACTTATTTTATTCATTTTGTTCCCGGGGCATGGAACAAGCGTATTCTTAGTCTAAGCTCAGTTAGAGTGTGAATTTCCCTTTCTTGCCCATCCCATCACCACCACCACCGCCGCCTACACATACACATACAGACACAACACTCATAAGGACAAACAGACACTTCATGTTTAGAAATATTTTGGTGACATTTGATATTTGGGGAAAAATGTTTACTACATGCTATGCATTGTCAGCTCTACAGCTGTGCTTTTCAAAACCAAGGGTAACAGCTGTGGACTTTTCTTTTTGGTCAGAATAGCAGAGGCGAATTTGCCCTAAGGTACACTACACCACCAGGGATCTAAGAGGCCTCCAATTTAGCAGGAAAGTTAAAGGACTAAGAGTCAGGAGACCAAGCTTAAAGCCAGCTCCATCACAACTGCAGCCTAAGCTGAGGTCAGTCACCTTGGTAACCTGGACCTCTGATTCCTGGCACAAAACGGAAGACTCAGCCTGGATGGTATCTAGTCTCTTGCAGTTACTGAGGTCCTTGCTTCTCTGAGATGCCTGTCTCACACATTTTGTATTTTGCCAACAAGAGACAGCCAGGCTCAGCACCATCCTGATCTGAAGAGAATCCCTAGGCCTCACCCAAAATACACGTTTAAATCATTTCTACATTTGTCTTTTTGCCTTTTCATATAGTTTATGGGGTCCTTGAGGCAAAATCAATCCAAAGAAATAGAGAAAAACAATAGAATGGGAAAGACTAGAAATCTCTTCAAAAAAATTGGAGATACCAAGGGAATATTTCATGTAAAGATGGGACAATAAAGGACAGAAACAGTAAGGACCTAACACAAGCAAAAGAGACTAACAAGAGGTGACAAGAATACACAGAAGAACTATACAAAAAAATGTTTTAATGACCCAGATAACCATGATGGTGTGGTCACTCACCTAGAGTCGGACATTCTGGAGTGTGAGGTCAAGTGGACCTTAGGAAGTATTGCTACAAACAAAGCTAGTGGAGGTAATGAAATTCCAGCTGAGTTATTTCAAATCCTAAAAGATGATGCTGTTAAAGTGCTGCACTCAGTATGCCAGCAAATTTGGAAAACTCAGCAATGGCTACAGGATCAGAAAAGGTCCATTTTCATTCCAGCCCCAAAAAAAGGCAATGCCAAAGAATGGTCAAACTACCAAACAACTGTGCTCATTTCACATACTAGCAGGTAATGCTCAAAATCCTTCAAGCTAGGCTTTAGAAGTATATGAATCAAGAACTTTCAGATGTACAATTTGATTTTAGAAAAGGCAGAGGAACCAGAGAACAAATCTCCAACATCTTCTGGATCACAGAGAAGCAAAAGAATTCTAGAAATGCATCTACTTCTGCTTTATTGAGTACACTAAAGCCTTTGACTGTGTGGATCACAACAAACTGTGGAAAATCTTAAAGAAATGAGAATACCAGACCACCTTACCTGGCCCCTAAGAAATCTATATGCAGGTCAAGAAGCAACAGTTGGAACCAGATATGGAAAAATGGACTGGTTCAAAATTGGGAAAGGAGTATGTCAAGGTGTACCCTGTAAGCTTGTTGAACTTATATGCAGAGCACATCATATGAAATGCCTAGCTGGATGAATCACAAGCTGCAATCAAGATTTCTGGAAGAAATATCAACAACCTCAGATATGCAGATGATACCACTCTACTGGAAAAAAGCCAAGAGAAACTAAAGAGCCTATTGATGAGGGTGAAGGAGGAGAGTGAAAGAACTGGCTTAAAACTCAACATTCAAAAAACCTGAGGTCATAGCATCCAGTCCCATCGCTTCATGTCAAATAGATGGGGAAAAAGTGGAAACAGTGGCAGATTTTATTTTCTTAGGCTCCAAAATCACTTCAAATGGTAATTGCAGCCACAAATTAAAAGACACTTGCTCCTTGGAAGGAAAGCTATAACAAACTTAAACAGCATATTAAAAAGCAGAAACGTCACTTTGCTGACAAAAGTCCATGTAGTCAAAGCTATGTTTTTTTCAGTAGTCATGTATGGATGTGAGACCTGGACCATAAAGAAGGCTGAGCACCAAAAAATTGATGCTTTCAAATTATAGTGTTGGAGGAAACTCATGAAATTCTCCTTGGACAGCAAGGAGATCAAACCAGTCAATTCTAATGGAAATCAACCCTGAATATTCATTGGAAGGACAATGCTGAAGCTGAAGCTCCAATCCTTTGGCCACTTGATGAGAAGAGTTGACTTAATAACAAAAAGACCCTGATGCTGGGGAAGATTGAGGGCAGGAGGAGAAGGGGTTGAAAGAGGATTAGATGGTTGGATGGCATTACCGACTCAATGGACATGAGTTTGAGCAAACTCTGGGAGATGATGAAGGACAAGGAAGCCTGGCATGCTGCAGTCCATTGAGTCACAAAGAGTTTGCATGACTTAGCAGCTAACCAACAACATTTGTGTTACTCTGTGATGAGAGCCTAAGTCTAGTTTGCCAAAGGATGAATGAGAAATACATATGAAAATGTGAGTAGAATGAAGTTAGAATAAAGTAGAATGAAGTATAGACCATGCCAAGACTTCCGTTGACTCAATAGAAACAGTGATATACCTGAAATACATAGGGAAGAGGAAATTGGAATAAATGACCCATTCCGTTCAAAGTTAAAACAGAGCAATAATTACCAAATGTGTTCCACTAGATGTTAAATGTGTTCCTGTTAGAAAGAGAGGGTGTGGTTATTATGATCAAATTAGTTTGGGAGTAGATGGATTAAATGAATTAAGCAGATTATTTTTGCTCTAGAACCTCTGAGAATATGGTATGAAGCCTTTCCCAAACTCACTGTCAATGGAGCATATCTTTCCCAGAGAATCTCACAGGATCACTCTGAAATAAAGATGCTTTAGAATATACTGTCTAAGATAGATTAGGGAAAATAAAATATATTGACAAAACCTGTCAATTTGCTTTCTGATATTCACTAATATATTAACATATCATCTTTTAGAGATGCATCCAAATTTGATGTCTACTTGAAATTTTACCCAGCCAGGAATAAAATCATTTGTTTCAGACTGACATTTGTCAAATGTCTGAATGGTTCTCAGAATCCCTGCTATTATATTCCAATACAAATATGGTGTGTGTACCTTTTGAAAGTGGGCTTTGATATTTATGGACTGAAGAGCCAAAGAGAATTGGGAGGAAAATGATTTTTAAAGTGATCTATGTTCATCTTCCATGGAATTTTTTCCATCTTTTTAAAAAGGAGCTCCTTGGCCAATTCTGGCTTCTCTCGGGAAACTACAAGCCAGGGTAAACCAGAAGCCTGCTATAACACTTCATTCTTATGCATCATTTAAAAGGCATGCACACTTCGTGTGATTCCAATAACACTAGGAATCAGAGAGCGAGGGTTATGTTAGGACCCCATAAATAATGCTTCATCTTGCCTTTTAGGTTCCATGAACAAAGAAACCTTGCAGAAGAGAGAAGTTACATTTTAGAATAAGCCATCTTACTTTGTGAATACATTGAAGAAGTCTTCAAGCCTACAACCACAAAGATGAGTGAAAGTCTATAAAACAACAACTTTACTTAAAAACGTTGAGATGGATGTTTTTTGCAGCAATGATGGCTGAGAGGGCTGTCCATGACCCATACGTGTATGAAGTATTGTATTAACACACACACAAGAGTCCTCTCTAAGAATCAAACTAAGGGAAAAACCTCAAAGTTGGCATGACCAAGAGATTTTAGGAGGGTAATTGGGTAAGTGTATCAGTTTTAGCTAAACAATATTCGCCTGTGTCTGGTAGGGCACCACAGGGTGCTGGTGGGAAGTATTACATGGGCTATTAAAACCTCTCCTTGGATGAAAATCAAAGAGAAAAAGAATTGAGCACACACGCTTGGTTCAAGGATGATGTGCCAGAATCAAAGGATAGAGGTAATTGGGAGGACAACACAATGTCAATCTCTCATACTTCCATCTCCCCAGAGCTTACAGACTTGTATCCAAGTTCCAAAATGTGGACGCATCCACTGAAGAACAAGCGAAAACAAGAAAATCTGGCACAGATGTGCAGCTCTCAAACAACGGCAGCCTCGGGGCCAATCTCACCCCCACAGTAGGAGACTGGGGGTGGTTTATGCTCTGACAGATTCATCAAGATACTCAGCAATAGACACTGGCAGGCTGGAAGCAGACTCTATTGCTCCTAGAATCATCTCCATAGGGTGACATTGGCAGCAAAGTTGCTGTTGTTAATACCACAAGGCAGTGAGCATCCTCTACAGAATCAGGGTAACAGAGAAAGAAAATAGAACAGGGGATGCCACTGGGTGGTTAAAAGGATAAATTTGCTGATGGTATATGACGTACATCTTAAGAATGCTACAACAATTTAATAGACATGCAAGAGTGGTCTAGAGTTCTCATATAGGGAATAGAAGCAGAGCCAGAGAAATTCCATTGGCAACCATCATAATATTCTATTTTTATCTTAATGAAAGTATGGCCTGACAATCAAGAATTACATAAGGAAAGATTGCATAATATTGAAACTGCTTATATTGGAATGGAGTCCTGGCTGACTGCAGTCATCTTCATCAACAATGGAAAATCTCATTTAACTGAGTTGGCTTAAACTTGGTCCATTGTATGAGGTTGTGAATTTGATAACCTTTTAAGGTCATCTCCCTAACCATTACAAAGGTTCTAATGAACGCTGCATTTTTTTCATCTTATTCCCAAAGATTAGAGCACTTTGGTGTAGTCCTAGTTATCTTTTATTGTTTTCAAACAATAGATTGTAGAATATTTTAAAAAGCCATATGATCATCTACTTGAGTGTTTTTAATAGCAACAAGTAATTTTTATAAAGGTAGCTCATATTTTTATAGGTATTTTCAAAGTTCCTCTGTCTGATCACGTTTTCCTATAAGAAGAGGTAAGATATTTGGCAGGTAAGGAAACCAATGTGTTGAACTGGCCAAGGATGATCAATTATTCAGTGACAAAGCTGGGTCTAGAACTGACACCTCTGGACTGCTAATCCAAGCCAACTCACTGAATCACAGGAGACCACCTTTCTTCTGGTACTTTCTCTCAATCTCTGCATCACTTCAACAAGTTCAAATGTTATCCCTGCCCTCTCCTCCAAAACACTTAAAACAATGGGCTTATCTAAGCTACATTTAGCCAAGAAATACCAGGCAGTTATATGTCCCTAGGGCTTTAAATTATTTTCAAGGAAAAGATATTTTTTGACTTTGAGTTTTCAAACTTTGCTTTATTAGTGTCTTTCATGAAAAGAATGCCAACATTAGTTTATTTATTTCTGTTCTGGATGTTCTTACAAAACACTCAATGGAGTGTTCTCAAGCCATACTCTGTTCTTTCCATGAGTTGCACAACCCAGCTACCCCGCCAAAAGACAGAAAAGGTATCACCCATAAAGTTTCAGTTACTCTGCGATTTTATGCCTCCAGCACGAGAAATGACCACATTCTAATAAAAATTAATTCACTACAGGATAGAAAGCAACAACAGAGGGAAAAGGACTCTCACAATAATTATAAAGTTTGTTTCTTTCTTGAGGAAGCAAATATTAAACTTATTTCTGTTGATTAGTCACACAAACCCCTGCGCGTGTGCACACACACACTTATTCAATTTACTTTCTCACAAAAATAATCTCATTAGTCTCAGTCAGGGGAACCTTTGTATGAATTGTTTTTTGAAGATCAACTCAAATAACTAAATCTAATCTAATTCTACTTAGAGTAGAAAAATGATAAGAGCAATGAAGATGTCCACTAGGCCAGGATATCTGGAAATTCCCAAGTTTGTATTATATTTTGTTGGTATAAGACTTTATACATCCCCAACATAAAAGAAGCTACACAGACATTATTTATAATTATCTCTCTTTAAAAATGAAACACTTCCTATTTCTCATATCCTTCAGCAGATGAATAAAATAATTCATATTAAACTCACAGTAGCTTTGCATTATCACAGATTTTTCTTCTTCTTCTTTTTTTTTTTTTTTTTGCTTCTTCACTTCCCTGGTGGCTGTGCTTTAATATAACTTTATTAAATTCAAGGAACAGTTTGGGAAACTAGATCTTATATATCCAAGGAGCCTTCATATTGAACTCACCCAAAGAATTCAAGAAATGACATTCCTAAAGCTTTGCAAGGGATGCTGTAAGCCACACAGAAGTCTTTGGCCATCTTCATGATTATACATGACAGAATTATATAAACCAAAATGCTCAAGACAATGAGAAGCTCTTTTGGCCTATAATGTTTTGATAGACATTTTAAATGGGAATGTAGACAACATGTATAGTATAGGTATTCTATGTGAATACATATAGTATAGCTACTACATGTGTATACATGTGTATATATACCTATACACTTAAATACATCATTTAAACAATTCTTTTCAGAATTACCTTCTCTATGTTATTTTCCTAATCATACATAAAGTACAATTTTATTGTGAACATAGTAAAATCCCCAATGCAGAGTATGTGTGCAAATCTCTTCAAAAGTTTTAGACAACATGTACGAGCATGTTCAGTCCCTTCAGTCATGTCAGACACTTTGCAACCCAATGGACTACAGCCCTCCAGGCTCCTCTGTGTATGGGATTCTCCAGGCAAGAATACTGGAGTGGGTTGCCATGCCCTCCTCTAAGGAATCTTTCCAACCCAGGGAACGAACCAACATCTCCCATGACTCCTGCATTGTAAAGGGATTTTTCAACCACTGAGCCATCTAGGAAGCCCTAGACAACATAGATCATAGCAAAAAATTATTAACATCGGTTATCCTAAGTAATAGCTAGAAAACTATTTTTTTATTCATTTAATAGAAAGCCCAGAGATAAATCCACGCACATATGGACACCTTATCTTTGACAAAGGAGGCAAGAATATACAATGGAGAAAAGACAATCTCTTTAACAAGTGGTGCTGGGAAATCTGGTCAACCACTTGTAAAAGAATGAAACTAGAACACTTTCTAACACCATACACAAAAATAAACTCAAAATGGATTAAAGATCTAAATGTAAGACCAGAAACTATAAAACTCCTAGAGGAGAACATAGGCAAAACACTCTCCGACATACATCACAGCAGGATCCTCTATGACCCACCTCCCAGAATATTGGAGATAAAAGCAAAAATAAACAAATGGGACCTAATTAACCTTAAAAGCTTCTGCACAACAAAGGAAACTATTAGCAAGGTGAAAAGACAGCCTTCAGAATGGGAGAATATAATAGCAAATGAAGCAACTGACAAACAACTAATCTCAAAAATATACAAGCAACTCCTACAACTCAATTCCAGAAAAATAAATGACCCAATCAAAAAATGGGCCAAAGAACTAAATAGACATTTCTCCAAAGAAGACATACAGATGGCTAACAAACACATGAAAAGATGCTCAACATCACTCATTATCAGAGAAATGCAAATCAAAACCACTATGAGGTACCATTTCACGCCAGTCAGAATGGCTGCGATCCAAAAGTCTACAAGCAATAAATGCTGGAGAGGGTTTTCTCCAAGAAAAGGGAACCCTCGTACACTGTCGGTGGGAATGCAAACTAGTACAGCCACTATGGAGAACAGTGTGGAGATTCCTTTAAAAACTGGACATAGAACTGCCTTATGATCCAGCAATCCCACTGCTAGGCATACACACTGAGGAAACTAGAATTGAAAGAGACACGTGTACCCCAATGTTCATCACAGCACTGTTTATAATAGCCAGGACATGGAAGCAACCTAGATGTCCATCAGCAGATGAATGGATAAGAAAGCAGTGGTACATATACACAATGGAGTATTACTCAGCCATTAAAAAGAATACATTTGATTCAGTTCTAATGAGGTGGATGAAACTGGAGTCTATTATACAGAGTGAAGTAAGCCAGAAAGAAAAACACCAATACAGTATACTAACGCATATATACGGAATTTAGAAAGATGACACTGATGTATAGAACAGTCTTTTGGACTCTGTGGGAGAGGGAGAGGGTGGGATGATTTGGGAGAATGGCATTGAAACATGTATGATATCATATATGAAACGAGTCGCCAGTCCAGGTTCGATGCATGATACTGGATACTTGGGGCTGGTGCACTGGGACGACCCAGGGGGATGGTACAAGGAGGGAGGAGGGAGGAGGGTTCAAGATGGAGAACACATGTACACCTGTGGCAGATTCATTTTGATGTATGGCAAAACCAATACAATATTGTAAAGTTATAAAATAAAATAAAAAATAATAAAAATAAAAATAATAAAATAAAATCCCTCTGTCATCATTTCTAAACTACCTAGAGTTTTGAAGGCCTAAAATGTTAGGCCTGAATTTTTACCTTGTACCTTCAGAGGTTTTCATGGGACTCAAAATTGTAGAAAGAAATCCTTTAGGTAGAATCTCTTAGAACTGACTTCACAGGTGCATGGTAATTATAAAGCAGTATTTCTGCCTTGGGATTGGGGGAATATATATTTAAAAACACAGCCTAGCTCTAAACAGCAACCATCCTGGAAGGTCCGCAAGCAGGAACAAAGACGCTTAAACATCTCTTTTGCTCCCTCTGCTGGTTGCTTTCTGAAATAAAAAATGGGTGTTTTGACCTCTTTCCAGAAAGGCTGATGCATTTTAACTTTTCCAGACTTTGGGTGTCGAGACTTACCTATTTGGTCTGTTATGACTATTTTTGACTGAGTTGCTATGATTGAGTTGAGGCTTTACTTATCAAAGTTACAAATGAGTATGAAATATCACCTAAAAAGAGATTATGAAAATGGAAGTTCCATTATATTAACAGCTCAAAGGTTTTGAACATGGTACAAAGGAGAATATAAGATATCCTCATCTCAAAATAATATATCAAGGAAAGTATAAGCACTTACATATAAAGTTAGTTAAGAAAAAGAGTATATAATTAAGGCATAAATTATTGGCTATAATAGTGTTATAGACTTCAGAGACTGGAAAAATTTCATAAACAAGAGACAGGAGTTGTACTGAGATTCAAAAATGACTGATATGGAACACAAGCTGGAGTGTGATAGGAGTGATTATTGGCATTAACTGCCATAAATAATCCAATCCAATATTCCAATACAAACATAACCTTCTTCCTATACATGTAATTTCAAACACTGCTAATAAAAACAACAGCATGCTCATACCTGGCATAAAGAAAAAAAGCTATGTTCCAAATTAAAGCATGTGCCTCTTCTCTCCAAAACTGAATATCCACAATCATTCAGCCATCATAGCTTTCTAAACTGGAGGGTAGTCAGCCTTTATCAAATTCAATCGCAAGCACATTTTGATAGTCAGCTACCTATGGCTTAAATAATAAGTTTCAGTTCAGTTCAGTTCAGTCGCTCAGTCCTGTCCGATTCTTTGCGACCCCATGAACCACAGCTCTCCAGGCCTCCCTGTCCATCACCAACTCCCGGAGTTCACTCAAACTCATGTCCATCGAGACGGTGATGCCATCCAACCATCTCATCCTCTGTCATCCCCTTCTCCTCCTGCCCCCAATCCCTCCCAGCATCAGGGTCATTTCCAATGAGTCAACTCTTCACATGAGGTGGCCAAAGTTTTGGAGTTTCAGCTTCAGCATCAGTTCTTCCAATGAACACCCAGGACTGAACTCTTTTAGTATAGACTGGTTGGATCTCCTTGCAGTCCAAGGGACTCTCAAGAGTCTTCTCCAACACCACAGTTCAAAAGCATCAATTCTTCAGCACTCAGCTTTCTTCACAGTCCAGCGCTCACATCCATACATGACCACAGGAAAAACCATAGCCTTGACTAGATGGACCTTTGTTGGCAAAGTAATGTCTCTGCTTTTTAATATGCTATCTAGGTTGGTCATAACTTTTCTTCCAAGGAGTAAGCGTCTTTTAATTTCATGGCTGCAGTCACCATCTGCAGTGATTTTGGAGCCCAGAAAAATAAAGTCTGACACTGTTTCCACTGTTTCCGCATCTATTTCCCATGAAGTGATGGGACCAGATACCATGATCTTCATTTGCTGAATGTTGAGCTTTAAGCCAACTTTTTCATTCTCCTCTTTCACTTTCATCAAGAGGCTTTTTAGTTCCTCTTCACTTTCTGCCATAAGGGTGGTGTCATCTGCATATCTGAGGTTATTGAGATTTCTCCCGGCAATCTTGATTCCAGCTTGTGCTTCTTCCAGCCCAGTGTTTCTCATGATGTACTCTGCATATAAGTTAAATAAGCAGGGTGACCATATACAGCCTTGACGAACTCCTTTTCCTATTTGGAACCAGTCTGTTGTTCCATGTCCAGTTCTAACTCTTGCTTCCTGACCTGCATACAGGTTTCTCAAGAGGCAGATCAGGTGGTCTGGTATTCTCATCTCTTTCAGAATTTTCCACAGTTTATTGTGATCCACACAGTCAAAGGCTTTGGCATAGTCAATAAAGCAGAAATAGATGTTTTTCTGGAACTCTCTTGCTTTTTCCATGATCCAGCAGATGTTGGCAATTTGATCTCTGGTTCCTCTGCCTTTTCTAAAACCAGCTTGAACATCTGGAAGTTCACGGTTCACGTATTGCTGAAGCCTGGCTTGGAGAATTTTGAGCATTACTTAACTAACGTGTGAGATGAGTGCAATTGTGCAGTAGTTTGAGCATTCTTTGGCATTTCCTTTCTTTGGGATTGGAATGAAAACTGACCTTTTCCAGTCCTGTGGCCACTGCTGAGTTTTCCAAATTTGCTGGCATATTGAGTGCAGCACTTTCACAGCATCATCTTTCAGGATTTGAAATAGCTCAACTGGAATTCCATCACCTCCACTAGCTTGGTTCACAGTGATGTTTTCTAAGGCCCACTTGACTTCACAGTCCAGATGTCTGGCTCTTAGGTGAGTGATCACACCATCATGATGATCTGGGTCATGAAGATCTTTTTTCTACAGTTCTGTGTATTCTTGCCACCTCTTCTTAATATCTTCTGCTTCTGTTAGGTCCATACCATTTCTGTCCTTTATGGAGCTCATCTTTGCATGAAATGTTCCCTTAGTATCTCTAATTTTCTTGAAGAGATCTCTAGTCTTTCCCATTCTGTTGTTTTCCTCTATTTCTTTGCATTGATCCCTGAGGAAGGCTTTCTTATCTCTCCTTGCTATTCTTTGGAACTCTGCATTCAGATGCTTATATCTTTCCTTTTCTCCTTTGCTTTTCACTTCTCTTCTTTTCACGGCCATTTGTAAGGCCTCCTCAGACAGCCATTTTGCTTTTTTGAATTTCTTTTCCATGGGAATGGTCTTGATCCCTGTCTCCTGTACAATGTCACGAACCTCCGTCCATAGTTCATCAGGCACTCTGTCTATCAGATCTAGTCCCTTAAATCTATTTCTCACTTCCTCTGTATAATCAAAAGGGATTTGATTTAGGTCATACCTATATGGTCTAGTGGTTTTCCCTGCTTTCTTCAATTTCAGTCTGAATTTGACAACAAGGAGTTCATGATCTGAGCCACAGTCAGCTCCCGGTCTTGTTTTTGCCGACTGTATAGAGCTTCTCTATCTTTGGCTGCAACGGATATAATCGATCTGATTTCGGTGTTGACCATCTGGTGATGTCCATGTGTAGAGTCTTCTCTTGTGTTGTTACAAGAGGGTGTTTGCTATGACCAGTGCGTTCTCTTGGCAAAACTCTATTAGCCTTTGCCCTGCTTCATTCTGTACTCCAAGACCAAATTAGCCTGTTACCCCAGGTGTTCTTGACTTCCTACTTTTGCATTCCAGTCCCCTATAATGAAAAGGACATCTTTTTTGGGTGTTAGTTCTAAAACGTCTTGTAGGTCTTCATAGAACTGTTCAACTTCAGCTCCTTCAGCGTTACTGAAGGGGCATAGACTTGGATTACCATGAAGAGGCATAGACTTGGATTACCATGATATTGAATGGTTTGCCTTGGAAATGAACAGAGATCATTCTGTCGTTTTTGAGACTGCATCTAAGTACTGCATTTCGGACTCTTTTGTTGACCATGATGGCTATTCCATTTCTTCTAAGGGATCCCTGCCCACAGTAGTAGATAAAATGGTCATCTGAGTTAAATTCACCCATTCCAGTCCATTTTAGTTAGCTGATTCCAAGTATTATCACTAGTAATACACTCCTTAGAAAATGCTAGAAAATGACTAGAAGGGAGATATACTTGAGACTACTGCAGAGTTCTTCCTCAGTATGACAGATCTTTCCCTTCATTAAAGGAGCTCTGAGTCTATGATTTGTATCAGGTCAGACAAGTGAGGGAAAGTCCATGAATGTCTATTGTTTGGAGTCACTCAGGTCACTGTCAAACCTAGAGATTTTTTAAGTAGGCCCTTAGTAGGATATCATCAGTTTCAGTCCGAGAATCCCTCATGATCCATTCAGTTCAGTTCAGTTCAGTCGCTCAGTCGTGTCCAACTCTTTGTGACCCCCATGAATCGCAGTACGCCAGGCCTCCCTGTCCATCACCAACTCCCAGAGTTCACCCAGACTCACGTCTATCGAGTCAGTGATGCCATCCAGCCATCTCATCCTCTGTTGTCCCCTTCTCCTCCTGCCCCCAATTCCTCCCAGCATCAGAGTCTTTTCCAATGAGTCAACTCTTCACATGAGGTGGCCAAAGTACTGGAGTTTCAGCTTTAGCATCACTCCTTCCAAAGAAATCCCAGGGTGATCTCCTTCAGAATGGACTGGTTGGATCTCCTTGCAGTCCAAGGGACTCTCAAGAGTCTTCTCCAACACCACAGTTCAAAAGCATCAATTCTTCAGTGCTCAGCCTTCTTCACAGTCCAACTCTTCATACATGACCACAGGAAAAACCATAGCCTTGACTAGATTAAACTTTGTTGGCAAAGTAATGTCTCTGCTTTTGAATGTGCTATCTAGGTTGGTCATAACTTTCTTTCCAAGGAGTAAGCGTCTTTTAATTTCATGGCTGCAGTCACCATCTGCAGTGATTTTGGAGCCCAAAAAGATAAAGTCTGACACTGTTTCCACTGTTTCCCCATCTATTTCCCATGAAGTGGTGGGACCAGATGCCATGATCTTCGTTTTCTGAATGTTGAGCTTTAAGCCAACTTTTTAACTCTCCACTTTCACTTTCATCAAGAGCCTTTTTACTTTCTCTTCACTTTCTGCCATAAGGGTGGTGTCATCTGCATATCTGAGGTTATTGAGATTTCTCCCGGCAATCTTGATTCCAGCTTGTGTTTCTTCCAGTCCAGTGTTTCTCATGATGTACTCTGCATATAAGTTAAATAAGCAGGGTGACAATATACAGCCTTGACGAACTCCTTTTCCTATTTGGAACCAGTCTGTTGTTCCATGTCCAGTTCTAACTCTTGCTTCCTGACCTGCATACAAATTTCTCAAGAGGCAGATCAGGTGGTCTGGTATTCCCATCTCTTTCGGAATTTTCCACAGTTTATTGTGATCCACACAGTCAAAGGCTTTGGCATAGTCAATAAAGCAGAAATAGATGCTTTTCTGGAACTCTCTTGCTTTTTCCATGATCCAGCAGATGTTGGCAATTTGATCTCTGGTTCTTCTGCTTTTTCTAAAACCAGCTTGAACATTAGGAAGTTCACGGTTCACGTATTGCTGAAGCCTGGCTTGGAGAATTTTGAGCATGACTTTACTAGCGCGTGAGATGAGTGCAATTGTGCGGTAGCTACTTCCAAAGTCTTCTGAATGTCAAATTTAATTATTATCACTCTCACCCTGAGGATTATTACAGGTACCACACCACTCTACTTGGCTAATAAAGTGCTGCTAATTTGTCCTCGATAGACGTGAGCTACAATGTACCTGATAGTATTATCCTATTCTGAAGATGCTAGCCACTGCAGTTTTTTTCAAAGGTGCTGCACTCTCCTTACCAATGAATTTCTTCATGTCTAGAAGTATTTTCCTTTTTTTCAGTTAATTTTTTGAAGGATAATTGCTTTACAGAATTTTGCTGTTTTCTGTCAAACATCAACATGAATCAACCATAAGTATACATATATCCCCTCCTTTTTGAGCTTCCCTCCCATCTCCCTCCCCATCCCACCCCTCTAGTTTGGTACAGAGCCCCTGTTTGAGTTTCTCAGCCATACAGCAAATTCCGTTGGCTGTCTATCTTGAATATGGTAATGTAAGTTTCCATGTTACTCTTTCCATACGTCTCACCCTCTCCTCCCCTCTCCCCATGTCCATAAGTCTATTCTCTATGTCTGCTTCTCCACTGCTTTCCTGTAAGTAAATTCTTCAGGATCATTTTTCTAGATTCCGTATATATGTGTTAGAATATAATATTTAACTTTCTCTTTCTGACTTACTTCATTCTGTATAATAGGTTCTATGTTCATCCACCTCATTAGAACTGACTCAAATGTGTTCCTTTTTATGGCTGAGTAATATTCCATTGTGTATATGTACCACATCTTCTTTATCCACTCATCTCTTGATGGACATCTAGGTTGCTTCCACGTTCCAGCTTTTGTAAATAGTGCTGCAGTGAACAGTGGGATACATGTGTCATTTTCAACTTTGATTTCCTCAGGGTATATGCCTAGGAGTGGGATTGCTGTGTCATATGGTGGTTTTATTCCTAGTTTTTTAAGCAATCTCCATGCTGTCTTCCATAGTGGCTGTATCAATTTACATTCCCATAACAGTGCAAGAGTGTTCCCTTTTCTCCACACCCTCTCCAGCATTTATAGTTTGTAGAATTTTTGATGATGGCCATTCTGACTGGTGTGAGGTGATATCTCATTGTAGTTTTGATTTGCATTTCTCTAGTAATGAGCAATGTTGAACATCTTTTCATGTGTTTGTTAGCCATCTGTATGTCTTCTTTGGAGAAATGTCTGTTTAGTTCTTTTCCCCACTCTTTGAATGGGTTGTTTGCTTTTCTGGTATTGAGTTGTATGAGCTGCTTGTATATTTTGGAAATTAATCCTTTGTCAGTTATTTCATTTGCTATTATTTTCTCCCATTCTGAGGGTTATCTTTGCACCTTGCTTATAGTTTCCCTTGCTGTGCAAAAGATTTTGAGTTTAATCAGGTCCCACTTGTTTACTTTTGTTTTTATTTCCATTAGTTTAGGAGGTGTGTCATAGAAGATCTTGCTTTGATTTATGTCATCAACTATTCTGCCTATGTTTTCCTCTAGGAGTTTTATAGTTTCTGGTCTTACATTTAGGTCTTTAATCCATTTTGAGTTTATCTTTGTGTATTGTGCTAGGAAGTGTTCTAATTTTATTCTTTTACATGTAGCTGTCCAGTTTTCTCAGGACCATTTATTGAAGAGGCTGTCTTTGCTCCATTGTATATTTTTGCCTCCTTTGTCAAAAATAAGGCACGCATAGGTGCATGGATTTATTTCTGGGCTTTCTATCTTGTTCCATTGAGCTATAGTTCTGTTTTTGTGCCAGTACCATACTGTCTTGATGACTGTAGCTTTGTAGTATAATCTGAAGTCAGGAAGGCTGATTCCTCCAGCTCCATTCTTCTTTTTCAAGACTGCTTTGGCTATTCAGGGTCTTTTGTGTTCCCATATGAATTGTGAAATTTTTTGTTCTAAATCTGTGAAAAATGTCATTGGTAATTTGATTGGCATAGCATTGAATCTGTAGATTGTGTTTGATAGTATAGTCATTTTCACAATATTGATTCTTCCTACCCAGGAACATGGAATATCTCTCCATCTGTTTATGTCACCTTTGATTCTTTCATTAGTGTCTTATAATTCTCTGTGTACAGTTCTTTTGTCTCCTTAGGTAAGTTTATTCCTAGATATTTAATTCTTTTTGGTGCAATGATGAATGAGATTGATTCCTTAATTGCTCTTTCTGATTTTTCATTGTTAGTATATAGAAATGCAAGTGATTTTTGTGTATTGATTTTTTATCCCGCAACTTTGGTAAATTCACCTATTAGCTCTAGTAATTTTCTGATACTATCTTTAGGGTTTTCTATGTACAGTATCATGTCATCTGCAAACAGTGAGAGCTCTACTTCTTCTTTTCCAATCTGGATTTCCTTTATTTCTTTTTCTTCTCTGATTGCTGTAGCTAGGACTTCCAGGGCTATGTTGAATAATAGTGGTGAAAGTGGACACCCTTCTCTTGTTCCTGATCTTAGGAGGAATGCTTTCAGCTTTTCACCATTGAGAATAATGTTTGTGTAGGCTTATCATTTATGGCCTTTACTATGTTGAGGTAGGTTCCTTCTATGCTCATTTTTTTTTTAAAGTTTTAATCATAAATAGGTGCTGAATTTTGTCAAAGGCTTTTTATGCATCTATTGAGATTATCATATGGTTTTTATCTTTCAGTTAATACAGTATATCACATTGATTAATTTGTGTATATTGAAGAATTTTTGCATCCCTGGAATAAACCCAACTTGTTCATGGTGTATCAGCTTTTTGATATGTTGCTGAATTCTGTTTGCTAACATTTTGTTGAGGATTTTTGCATCTATCTTCATCAGTAATTTGGCCTGTAGTTTCTTCTTTTGCATTGTCTTTGTCTGGTTTTGGTATCAGGGTGATGGTGACCTCATAGAATGAGTTTGGAAGTGTTTCTCCCTCTGCAATTTTCTGAAAGAGTTTTAGAAGGATAGGCATTAGCTCTTCTCTAAAAGTTTGATAGAATTCTCCTGTGAAGCCATCTGGACCTGGGCTTTTGTTTTTTGGAAGATTTTTGATCACAGCTTCAATTTCAGTGCTTGTAATTGGGTTGTTCATAATTTCTATTTCTTTCTGGTTCAGTCTTGGAAGACTGAATCTTCCAAGAATCTGTCCATTTCTTCCAGGTTATCCATTTTATTGCCATATAGTTGTTCATAATAGTCTCATAATCATTTGTATTTCTGCATTGTCTGTTGTAACCTCTCCTTTTTCATTTCTAATTTTGTTGATTTGATTCTTCTCTTTTTTTTCTTGATGAATCTGGCCAAAGGTCTGTAAATTTTGTATATCTTCTTGAAGAACCATCTTTTAGTTTTATTAATCTTTATTATTTTTTTTCATTCATTTCTGCTCAGATTTTTATGATATCTTTCCTTCTACTAATTTTGGGGCTTCTTGGTTCTTCTTTTTCCAGCTGTTTTAGGTATAAAGTTAGGTTGTGTATTTGATGTTTTTCTTATTTCTTGAGGTAGGATTGTATTGCTATAAACTTTCCTCTTAGAACTATTTTTTCTGCATCCCATAGATTTTGAGTTGTCATTTCTTTCTAGAAATTTTTTGATTTCACTTTTGATTTCTTCGGTAACCTGTTAGTTATTTAGAAACATATTGTTTAATCTCCACATGTTTGTATTTATTACAGGTTTTTTTTCCTTGTAATTGATATCTAGTCTTATAGCATTGTGGTTGGAGAAGATGCTTGATACAATTTCAGTATTCTTAAATTTACTGAGATTTGATTTGTGACCCAAGATGTGGTCTATCTTGGAGAATGTTCCATATGCACTTGAGAAGAAGGTATATTCTGCATTTGAAACGTCCTGAAGATATCAATGAGACCCATCTCATCTAATGTATCATTTAAGACTTGTGTTTTCTTATTAATTTTCTGTTTTGATGATCTGTTCATTGGTGTGAGTGGGGTGTTAAAGTCTCCTACTATTATTGTGTTACTGTCAATTTCTCCTTTTATGTCTGTTAATGTTTGTCTTATGTATTGAGGTGCTCCTATGTTGGTGCATAAATATTTAAAATTGTTATGTCTTCCTCTTGGATTGATCCTTTGATCATTATGTAGTGTCCTTCCTTATTTCTTGTAATCTTCTTTATTTTAAGGTCTTATTTTGTCTTATGAGAATTGCTACTCCAGCTTTATTTTGCTTTCCATTTGCATGGAATATATTTTTCCATCCTCTCACTTTCAGTCTATATATGTCTTGAGGTCTGAAGTGGGTTTCATGTAGACAGCATATATATGGTCTCGTTTTTTTATCCATTCAGCCAGTCTGTGTCTTTTGGTTGGAGCATTTAATGCATTTACATTTAAATTAATTATTGATATATATGTTTCTATTGCCATTTTCTTAATTGTTTGGGGTTGATTTTGTAGATCTTTTTTCTTGTATTTTTTGACTATTTAAGTCTTTTTAACATTTTTTGTAAAGCTGGTTTGGTGGTACTGAATTCTCTTAACTTTTGCTTGTCTGAAAAGCTTTTTACTTCTCCATCAATTTTGAATGAGATTCTTGCCAGGTATAGTAATCTTCATTGTAGATTTTCCCCTTTCAGAACTTTAAATATATCCTGCCATTCCATTCTGGTCTGAAGAGTTTCTGTTGAAAGATCAGCTGTTAAGTGTATGGGGTTTTCCTTTGTATGTTACTTGTTGCTTTTCCCTTGCTGCTTTTAATAGTCTTTCTTTGTGTTTAGTCTTTGCTAGTTTGATTAGTATGTGTCTGGGCATGCTTCTCCTTGGGTTTATCCTGTATGCAAATCTGAGCCTCTTGGGCTTGACTATTTCCTTTTCCATGGTGTGGGAATTTTTAACTATAATATCTTCAAAAATTTTATCATACCTTTTCTTTTTCTCTTCTTCTTCTGGGAGTCCTATAATTCAAATGTTGGTGCCATTTGATATTGTACCAGAAGTCTCTGAGACTATCCTCTGTTCTTTTCATTCTTTTCACTTTATTTTTGCTCTTCAGAAGTTATTTCCACTATTTTGTCTTCCAGCTCAGTGATTCGTTCTTCTGCTTCAGTTACTCTACTATTGATTTCTTCCAGAGTATTTTTAATTTCAGTTATTGTGTTGTTTGTCTCTGTATGTCTATTCTTTAGTTCTTCTCAATCTTTGTTAATTGATTCTTGCATTTTCTCCATTTTGTTTTCAAGGTTTTTGATCATCTTTACTATCATTATTCTGAATTCTTTTTCAGGTAGTTTGCCTATTTCCTCTTCATTTATTTGGACTTCTGTGTTTAATTTTTTCCTTCATTTGTGTGGTATTTCTCTGTCTTTTCATTATTTTTTTAACTTATTGTGTTTGAGGTCTCCTTTTCCCAGGCTTCAAGGCTGAATTCTTTCTTTCTTCCGTTTTCTCCTCTCCTAAGTTTGGTCCAGTGGTTTGTAAGCTTCCTATAGGGTGAGATTTGTGCTGAGTTTTTGTTTATTTGTTTTTGTTTGTTTTTCCTCTGATGGGCAAGGCTGGGTGAGTTCATAATCCTGTCTGCTGATGACTGGGTTTGTATTTTTGCTTTGTTTGTTGTTTAGATGAGGCGTCCTGAACAGGGTGCTACTGGTGGTTGGGTGATGCTGGGTCTTATATTCAAGTGGTTTCCTCTATGTGAGTTCTCACTATCTGATACTCCCTGGGGTTAGTTCTCTGGTAGTCTAGGGTCTTGGAGTCAGTGCTCCCACTCCAAAGGCTCTGGGCTTGATTTCAGGGCCTGAATGCCTCCACACAGCAACCATTCCCCATTTTCAGCCAGTCTCTGCCAACAGGAACATGACACATGCAATGCAAGTCAGCATCTGTGCTTTACCTCCCATACGCCAGGCACTGGGCCTGGTTCTGTTCAAAGGAAGTGCTCCATCCACCTATAGTTGCAGGTCATGTTTTCAATGTCAGTGTTATTAGCCTTTGGTTTAATATATTTAAAATAAAAGTAGCAAAAATAGGAATGGTACTATAATCCTGGTACCCACTATCTCATTTTAAACCTTCACTGTACCTGTGATGCATAATCACCCCAGGTGAGAAACTGAGGCTCAGAAAGGTGAAGTGACTTGCTCAAGATCACCTAGCCAGCGACTGTCAATGTCTAGAAGTACTTTCTACATCTTCTTCAGGAACAAAGTTGGGATATACCAAACCTCCCTAAATTCTTTGGCTTTATCTTTCCATAAGAAATCAATTTATTGAAATTATCTGATAGTCTAGTGGTTAGGACTTGGCATTTTTCACTGCCATGGTTCCCTAGGTTCAATCCCTGGTGGGGAGCTCCTGTAATCCACACCATGCAGCCAAAACACAAACAACAACAGAAAGATAGTCATTTATTTCTGGCACTTTAGCTGCACCAGGCACATTCCATTTGATAAGTCCAGATTTGAGGCCATCAGCCAAATAATCAATTAGAACCATTTCCAGGTGTTCAAGCTAGTCCCGTGAACCTATTTATTAAATCATTTTGTATTCATTCAAAATATTTATTCGGTTTTCATTAGGTATCTGACAATATTCTAGTCTTGGAAAGATGACAGCATTGAATAAAGCAAATAAAAGTATATTAAATAAATAAAGTAAAAGTACCTGGCATTCTAGAGTTTACATTTGATGGGGACATTTGAGAAGAGAAACAAAAAACAGAAGTGTTTTTAAATACACAGTGCTTTAAATGATGCTTAGATTGGGCCTCTAGAATGAAACAGAACAGATGAAGGGAAATTGGAAACACTGGGGTGTGAAATTTTAAGTAGGGGGATCAGAGGAGGCAACTCAGAAAATGACCAAGAGCAAAGTCTTGAAGGACATAAAGAAATGGGTGGTGCAAATATGGGAGAGGAGAGCAGGCGAGGCAGAGGCCACAACAAGTTCAAAGTCTCCAAGGCTTGTTTAAGAACAGAAAGGAGTTACTTCACTCTGTATAATGAGCTCTAGGTTCAACCACTTCACTAGAACTGACTCAAATTTGTTCTTTTTTATGGCTGAGTAATATGCCATTGTATATATGTACATCTTCTTTATCCATTCATGGACATGGGTGGATAGACATCTAGGTTGCTTCTGTGTCCTGACTGTTGTAAACAGTGCTGCAATGAAACTGGGGGTACGTGCGTTTTTTAGAACTGTGATTTCCTCAGGGTATATGCCTAGTAGTGGGTGTAACACAGGGGTCCAGTCTGGTGCTCTGTGGTGATCTAGAGAGATGGGATGAGAGTAAAGGAGGGAAGCTCCATAGGAAGGGGATATATGCATAACTGGGGCTGATTCATGTTGTTGTATGGCAGAAAACAACATTGTAAAAAAAAAAAATTTAAAGAACAGAGAGCAGGCCAGTCATGCCAGAACAGACTGAGCAGATGGAAAATAACTGTTGGCATGATAAACTGTTGGATGATAAACTGTTGGCATGATAACTTCAGATAAACTTAATAGTTTTGGAAACAAAGGTGGCTACAAGTCGAATTTTCCTCAGTCTCCCAACTCAGTTGCAGGCTTGTTAATAACATGTGCAAAACTTACCATTTTATATTAGCAAATACTTCATAGCAACCAGTATTTCTGGTTCTCTCAAGTATATGGGTTAAATTAACTAGACTAATTCAAAGTCGTTTTTTTCCATCTTAGTCAACTCACAGCAAGTTTATGCATTGTCTACTACAATGCCCCCTAAGCACCACAACTACAGGGGAATCATCAGTGAGAACTGGGTATGTATTACAAAGTAGGGATATAATGCTAAGACTTAAGCAGCCTTTTCAAGAGTAATTAAAATTTCTTCTCAAATAAAGCAATGGTCTTCAGAGAGCTTATAAAAAAGCCTAGCAACATCTTCCAATTTGTCAATAAACATAAACTTTTTATAGCCTGGCTTTTCTATTTTTAACTGGCATGCTTTAAGGGGCACACCCAAGTCATAGCTTTTAAGTGGGTAAATTAATTATTGATCACCCTCGAGGCAGATAATTAAATCTGTATGCTAATTGACTAGTTAGTTTAAGAAACTGGATGCAGAAACTCTCCTCTTTTTTAAAAATTGTGTGATTCACCTCAATTATCAAAGCAGATTACATGTTGTAAAAACAATAAATAGGTTATAATGGAAAAAGCATGCACTAATAAGCAATAACAACAATAACTTCTTTTTTTTTTTACAGAGCAAAGCCTCATCCCCTAAAGAAGGGAAAGGCTACCCACTCCAGAATTCTGGCCTGGAGAATTCCATGGACTGTATAGTCCATAGGGTCGCAAAGAGTCAGACACGACTGAGTAACTTTCCAAAAAAAAAAGCCTCATTAGAAAGTCAGAACTGCAACCTCACATTAATGGATGATGTTACAGAGAAATGACTCTTCACTGAAGTTTTCTGAAAATAAACTCATGATTTAGGTCTAATCATTAATATAAAAAGATTAAGTAAATCAAGACAAAAATAACAGAACTTATACTCCGTTTCAGTGAAAAGATTAATTCTCACTTTATTGGTTGAATCTAGTGTGTTTACCTGTCCCTGTTATTATATTAAACTATTTATAAATGCAATCTGATGCCATCATCATAACAGTTTGCAGGGGCAGGTATCATTATCCCCATTTTACAGATGAGGAAATTAGGTTCCAAGTTAGCTAGACATTCCCAAGATCACACATATAGTAAGTGGCAGAACTTTTGATGCTGGTTGGATGACATCACCAACTCAATGGACATGAGTTTGAGCAAGCTCCAGGAGTTGGTGATGGACAGGGAAGCCTGCCATGTTGCAGTCCATGGGGTTGCAAAGAGTCAGACATGACTGAGCAACTGAACTGAACCACACCTCAAGCCAGCCCTGCCACTCTCTCTGCCTTCTGGTATCAGGTGCATTTCCCATAATGCCTTTATCAAACTATCACTTAGCATCTTTCTATAACATTTCCTACATATTTTTCAGGTTGATATTTATTAAGAAGTCATTGCTGCAGAAAACTGTTCTGGCTTCTTGCAAGCACTATATTGGTCTATGTTATAGTAAAGAATTTAACAATCAAACAAACAAGCAGTCTCACTTGAAATTTAAACAGTGGGAAGCAATCTTTTGCTCAAATACCAAAGAAAATACTCATTTATAAATGTTCATATACAAAATATCATGAAATATTAAATTAATGTTTTGGCTACAACAATATCTAAGAGATTCTATTCTATATATTTTCTTGGGCTTATATGTCTCTATATTGTTAATTATACTATAATTGGTACCATTCCTAAAAAATCTATTGTTTATTCATCTTTGAGTATCACTATTATAATTACTACCAATATTATTATTAAAAGTTAGACCTTTGATTTAGATATACTGTTTATGTAATTTTTAGTTAAACAGCTTCCAAAAGAAACCTGTATGCAGGTCAAGAAGTAACAGAATCAGACATGGAACAATGGACTGGTTCCAAATTGGGAAAGGAGTATGTCAAGGCTATATATTGTCACCTTGCTTATTTAACTTATATGCAGAGTACATCATGCTAAATGCTGGCCTGGATGAATCACCAGGTGAAATCAAGATTGTCGGGAGAAATATCAATAACCTCAGATATGCAGATGACACCACCCTTATGTAAGCAGAAAGTGAAAAGGAGCTAAAGAGTCTCTTGATGAAGGTAAAAAAGGAGAGTGAAAAAGCTGGCTTAAAACTCAACACTCAAAAAACAAAGATCACAGCATCTGGTCCCATCACTTCATGGCAAATAGATGAGAAAACAATGGAAAAATGGAAACAGTGAAAGATTTTATTTTCTTGGGCTCCAAGATCAATGCAGATGGTGACTGCAGCCATGAAATTAAAAGACATTTGCACCTTGGAAGATAAGCAATGACAAACTTAGACAGCATATTAAAAAGCAGAGATATTACTTTGCCAACAAAGGTCTGTCTAGTCAAAGCTATGGTTTTTCCAGTGGTCATGTATGGACGTGAAAATTGGACTGTGAAGAAAGCTGAGCGCTGAAGAATTGATGCTTTTGAACTGTGGTGTTGGAGAAGACTCTTGAGAGTCCCTTGGACTGCAAGGAGATCAAACCAGTCAATCCTGAGGGAAATTAGTCCTGAATATCATTGGAAGGACTGATGCTGACGCTGAAGCTGCAATACTTTGGCCACCTGATGCAAAGAGCCGACTCATTTGAAAAGACCCTGATGCTGGGAAAGATAGAAGGCAGGAAGTGAAGGGGATGACAGAGGATGAGATGGTTGGATGGAATCACTGACTCAATCGACATGAGTTTGAGCAAGCCCCAGGAAATAGAGAAGGACAGGGAAGCCTGGAGTGCTGCAGCCCAAGGGGTCGCAGAATAGGACACGACTGAGCGACTGAACAACGTACAGAGGGAACTGTGTATGCTCTACAAGTATTATGTGTGTGTGTGTTTGTATTACAAAGTAAGAAACAAAGGTTAAAGGAAGCTAAGCAATGTGCCCAAAGCTACACAGAGACTGAATCAGAATTTGAACTGAAGCCTGTCTGATGCCAAGTATATGCTTTTACCACTGCGATGCACTGCTTTCCTCAAACTTTAATGAATCCTTCTAGATATCTCCAGCTCCTGCAGTTACAATCAACAATGTAGATTTAGAAGGCAATGTTACACTTATCATTTTAGCAAAAATAAAGAGCCAGTTGATGTCTGGTACAGGTATTTACACTGACTTTACAATATTAGATTATATGTTTATATTTGGAAAAAGCTATCGACTTGTCTAAGATACAGTCACAGTTTGCTTCATAATTTATTTTTTTATTAACAACTAAACATTTAAGGAAAGTTTAGGAAAGGAAATATTGTTCCCAAAGATTTCAAGCTTCTATAAAGAAAATGTATCCTAGATGATATGAATTCTCCATGCAAATGGAGGATAAATTTTTAAAAAGAAAAACTTTTTCTAAATATCAAGAGGAAAAAAATCCCTTAAATCAACTTTCACTATTAATAACACGAAGAACCAGTTTTGGCCAATGACTAGCAATTCAGGTAAGAGAAACTCATTTTCTCTCATCTTTCACCTATATCCACCCACGCACAATAATTCTTTTGCATCCCACCTTTCTTGCAATTCCCTCTTTCTCTCTATGCATAGTAACAATATTTTGTTGGTCTGATGCCTTCTTCTCTTATCTATGCTTCATTTAAAGCATGACTTTATTACTAAAATCTCCTCCAAGTCACACTCACTCCTTGTTCAGACCTTAGATCTCTGAGATGCCCATCAATCCCTATGCTTGGCAATATTCAGCCTGTAAATCAAACGAGACTTGGTAACCACACATACTTTGAAACCTGTGCATGTGATCAGATGAACTTGAGAAAGAAACAGATGTGTAGAAATCTGGGAGGAGGTGTAACCCTTGGGAAAATAAAATTTGCCTGTGCCAATCTGTTACTCATAGCAACTTCTCCACACAACCTGTAAATTATTGCCAGAGGACTTTATTTTCCTTGGAGATAACACTTTCCAAACTGTTCAGACATGATTTAGGCTACTTATTTTTTTTTTTTTATCTGACTTCATTAAATTAAGGACTAATGAGTCAAACCATCATTATCATTTCTTTCCATCATCATCAAAATAAGAAAGGTAGTTTCCTGGATAAGAGGGTGGAGGTTAGGAACAAAATATCAGACAGTATTAGCCTGACAACAGTGGAGGATAAAACAAAGTAGGCTTACTGTAAGTGATACTTAAACACAGCTTCCTTAAACCACTTATTTGCACCATTTTTCTTCAGAAAAAAAGCAACCTTCCCAAAACTGACTAAACAGACATCACAGACAATCCATAACAAAGAAGCAGTAAAACAAGATAATCAAGATAAACAGTAGGACTTACACAAGTGACTGGTTTACACATAAGTAGCGAAAAATAAAGGTGTTTGTATTGTTTTAATGCAGTAGTTATAAGTAAGCACATAGAGAGGAAAATGCGTGTGTGTGTGTGTGTGTGTGTGTGTGTTAAGTCACTTCAGTTGTGTCAAACTCTTTGTGACCTCATGAACTGTAGCCTGCCAGGCTATTCTGTCCATGGGATCCTCCAGGCAAGAATACTGGAGTGGATTGCCATATATTACCCTAAACCCCAGGTAATATTTATCACAACTCAGATGCATCTTAGGGAAGAGTAGGGTCTGCAGGTGGTTAAAAGGTGAAAACAGCTCTTCTACAAGATCTGACAAGTGTGTTGTTAATTTAAGAGTGCAACCCAGAACCTATAATTGCTTCTGAAAAGAACTGGTAGCAACTGAGCACATTAACTGCCACCAAATATCTGCTAAAAGTGGTAATTAGCATCTTAAGGCTCATGGAAATCAAGACAGACATCAGATCAGCCATGTAACATCACAGTAATGTTTGCTGGGACATCAGGCCATCTTAGCCTTGTCTGAAATTTTTTCTAATTAAATGCACCTGCTTAATAATCTAAACTGCTTGTTTCAGAAAAGCATGAAGAATCAAAAGTCCACACTATCAGGTGTTTTTAAAAACTAAGGTCATTGGAATGTTTGCAATCAAATACTAGGTGTCATGTCTCCAAAAATAACCTACTAACAAAAAGGGAGAAGTAACTAAACAGTCAGAATGGTCATCGCATAATCCATCTTCTAAAGCCCTAATGTAATCTTATCAAGAAACCACCGAGCATCTATTTGCTATTATTTTAAACACCTTTTCAACAGATTGTTAGAAGAGACCTTCAGGGCCTATATTTAAAAGTGGATTATTACACTCACAACAGAAAGAAGAGTCAGGTGACAGCTGGTGTCCAGTCTGGAAGAGAAGAAAGAGAAAAACAATAATGAGAACATAAAGGGTGGTTGAAGGCAGTCACCCGTGACGGTTACTGAAAGATCCATCTTTTGTCAGAAAGTCACTCAGGTCTATATCAATCAGCTGAAAATTCCAACTTCCCAGATCCCTCTTCAACTTCCACACTGCTGTTGTTGCGGCTTAGTCACACTAAGCCACATCCGACTCTTGGCAATCCCATCGACTGTAGCCCACCAGGCTCCTCTGTCCATGGGATTCTCCAGGCAAGCATACTAGAGTGGGTTGCCATTTTCTCCTCCAGGGGATCTTCCCAACTCAGGGATCGGACCCAGGTCTCCTGTGTCTCCTGTATTGTAGGTGGATTATTTACTACTGAGCCACCTGGGAAGCCCTTAACTTCCATGAGACTATTTCATATATGCCAGTGCATACATGTAACTGGAATTTTATAGGAAATATACACACGAATGTTACAGACTAGAAATTGCATCTTGTTGACATGGTGTTTGAATAATAATATTTGTTTACATACACTGCTTGAGTTTTCTGTTCAATTACATTTGGTACTTCATTTAGCATAAAGGTAGATGAATATTAGTATATACTCAACATCATTAGTTATTAGGAAAGTACTAATCAAAACAACAATGAGATATTCTGCAGAATGGCTATAATTTAAATAAAACAAAATCAAATAAAACATAAAATAAATGTAGGGGAGATTATGGAGAAATTGGAACATTCACCATCATATATTGCTGGTGAGGATGTAAAATGGTTTGGCCACTGTCCAACTGGACAGTTCCTCAAAAAGTTAAACATAGAGATACCATGTGACCCAATTCTACTCCTATGTATATAACCAAGAGAACTGAAAACATGCTCAAATGAAAACTTGTACAAGAATGTTCATAGCAATATTAAACATAATGTCAGAAAGTGGAAGCAACTCAAATATTCATCAACTAATGAATGAATAAATGAAATTTGCATACAACCGAATATTATTCAGTCATAAAAAAGTAATAAAGTATTGATACATGCTATAGCTTGGATGAATCTTGAAAATAGTATGCTAAGTTAGAAAGGCTACATATTACATGATTCCATTTATATGAAATGTCCAGATTAGGCAGATCCATAAAGACAGAAATTAAATTTGTGGTTGCCAGGGGATGTGGGAGCATTGGCTATAGAATTTATTTTAGGGGTGATAGAAGAGTTCTAGAATTAGGGCAATAGTAGCATAGTATTGTGAATATACTAAACACCACAGGAGTGTACATTTTAAAATGGTTAAAATGGTGAATTTTATGTTACATGAATTTTATGTCTATAAAAAAAGAGGAAAACAAAATATGTGCATTTTGTTTCCATGCTATCATTTTCTAAGTCCACTGTGTATAAATGTTCCCACAGATAAATGCATTCAAAAAGTCAATCAACGTTCATCTCTCTGCACTGACAAGCAAGATTGCTTCTAGATACTTCATGATGTTTCAATTTCCAAATGAATATACTTTACTGAACTTTATAAAACAGTTAAAGGGATATAATATAGATATAAAACATTTAAAATAGAATGTGTTACCTACATAATAATCTAACATGATATTCCTATTATTCTTGACAAAGGGCAAACTTCTCAAATATTCCATACTCTTAGAAACAGAGGAAAAAATATAAAAATCATATTCGATAAGATATATGAAAATCATATATGATTAGATATTAGACTTGTATAATATAGGTCTAATATCTAATAGGTCTAATATAGGTCTAATACAGTTGGTCAGTATTGATCCTTCTATATGATAATACCTTAAAGGATAGCAACTCAGAATAGAATTTTCTAAACAACACACTCCAGTTCCCCTTCTTTAGAGAGGTAATTTGTTTCCTTTAAATTTTAAATTGTTTTCAAAAAAAAATGTTTTTAAGGATTTTATTATTGGATGTTGTAAATCTTACTAAGACAAAGAATGAAGCATTAAAACGTACTTTAGAGTTAATGGATATACTTGCTTAGCTAACAGCTTGAATTTTAGAAAAACAAGAATACTGATTACTTAACAATTTATTAACAAAGGCCAAAACATTACCCTCCTTTGTGCTTTTAAAAATCATTGATGAATAGAGTTATTCACATGATCAAATGAATAGAAATCCAGGGTTACAATTGTATGGCATGCTGGTAGTGAAAAAGTTGGCTTAAAGCTCAACATTCAGAAAACGAAGATCATGGCATCCAGTCCCATCACTTCATGGCAAATAGATGGGGAAACAGTGGAAACAGTGTCAGACTTTATCTTTTTGGGCTCCAAAATCACTGCAGATGGTGACTGCAGCCGTGAAATTAAAAGACACTTACTCCTTGGAAGGAAAGTTATGACCAACCTAGATAGCATATTCAAAAGCAGAGACATTACTTTGCCAACAAAGGTCCGTCTAGTCAAGGCTATGGTTTTTCCAGTGGTCATGTATGGATGTGAGAGTTGGACTGTGAAGAAAGCTGAGCGCTGAAGAATTGATGCCTTTGAACTGTGGTGTTGGAGAAGACTCTTGAGAGTCCCTTGGACTGCAAGGAGATCCAACCAGTCCATTCTGAAGGAGATCGGCCCTGGGATTTCTTTGGAAGGAATGATGCTAAAGCTGAAACTCCAGTACTTTGGCCACCTCATGCGAAGAGTTGACTCATTGGAAAAGACTATGATGCTGGGAGGGATTGGGGCAGGAGGAGAAGGGGACGACAGAGGATGAGATGGCTGGATGGCATCACTGACTCAATGGATGTGAGTCTGGGTGAACTCCGGGAGTTGGTGATGGACAGGGAGGCCTGGCGTGCTGCGATTCATGGGGTCGCAAAGAGTCGGGCATGACTGAGCGACTGAACTGAACTGAGTATTTCTTTAACTTCTTCAGGATCACCAAGCTCAGTCACCCAGCAAACCATCCCAATTTTTGGAGAGTACCCTGACCCATGGATAAACCGGGACACACTGTTCTCCCATCACCTCAGTAACGTCCCTATTTGCCGTATGCTTTCAATTCCATTCACCATTGCAAACAAAAGAATAAAATACTTAGGAATACATCTGCCATATGCTTTCAAATCAAAATTGCTTCTCAACTCAAGTGGCAACAGAGTGACAAGAGAGTGCTTGGGTCTGACTCTCCATTTGCTCTTCTGAAAGACAATCCATTTTAGAGCCCTGGGATATGTCTTTTATCTTGCTTGGCTTCATCAGAGTCACTTTCCTTTGCTTCCTGCAAAGAACTTAAGTCATGTCTCAGGACTCACATTCAGAGCATTTTGCAGCAGTGCAACTGGTAGAAATGGCTCTGGGCTTGCTTGGGGCTGTGGGGGAGAGCACAGGTTAAAAAAAAAAAAAAATGCCAGTTTTGGTTGAACCGGATTCCTTGTAACACTGAGCACTCAGGACACTTCTCTGAGGCCTGTGTCTCACAGCTACCAAATAAGGAGCTGATCGTAGAGATGCTTTCTTCCAGCTCAAAAACTGGACAGTTTTATGAATGAAAGGGAATTAAGAGGACAGGGGGGTATGGTATGACGTAGACTTGCTTGGCCAACATGACTTCAAAGGACTTGGAGGAACTTTTGTGAAGGAATTGTGGGGCACTCAGCACTATTGCCTTCTACCACCGAGAGGATTCAGCTATGAGCTAATCTGCTGAAAGCTGCTGCGAAAGGGCGCCTGGCCAACAGGGCCTGCTGCCCCAGTTGGAGGCCTTACCCACTGAATGAAGTTGCTGCCAGTAAGGGGCCGCTGCCTCAAAACCTTGCTGGGATCTTGCCAACAGTTACCATTTCTAGAAGGGTGTCAGCCCATGGTGACTTTAGCCAGCTCTGGCCACTTTAGTGTGAATCACTCTTAAAATCTGAAGGAGAGAAGTGACTGCCGGCTTTTGGCATACATTTTCTGAGAAGAATAACAGAAATTTCATACCAGAAACACTTTGTGGGTTTGATTCTGGGAAGATGTGTGCAACGATCTGTGGATGTCACCAGTCCCTAGGGTCCCAGTATGCTGTGACCAGATGTTTTTCTCAGGTGGCTCACAATCTGCAACCATGGGACATCATGGCCACTGGAGCACAAGAGAAAAATCAGGGTTGGTAGAAACTGTCACACCTTCTAAAGAAGAGCCTGGGGAAATGGAAGGAGAAGTCTGCCCAGAAACAATGAGCCAACTTGCTCCAACAGAGAGTATTAGCCCCAAGGAACACTTAACTTCTAGAAAATGTGTGTGTGTGTGTTAGTTGCTCAGTATGTCCAACTCTTAGTAACCCCAAGGACTGCAGCCCACCAGGCTCCTCTGTCCATGGAATTCTCCAGGCAAGAATACTGGAGAGGGTTGCCAACCCATTTTAAGGTGATCATCTCAACCCAGGGATTGAACCCCAGTCTTCTGCATTGCAGGTGGATTCTTTACCATCTGAGCCACCAGGGAAGCCCCTAGAAACTGTGTAACAGAATGGAAATAAACAAATGGTTATTCAGGACACCAACTAACTCAGGTTCTGCTGACCACATAGTCGGAGAAATTCTGAAGAGTGAAAGATGTTTTGGAAAGTAAGTTTTCTCAAGTTAACTGGGACCCCCAGAAAGCAAGAATCCAAGAAAAGGATGTAGTACATTTTAGACATGTCTCCTGTACATTTCTCTCTTCTGTTGTTGTTCAGTCGCCAAGTAGAGTCCAACTCTTTTGTGACCCCGCTCCTCTGTCCACGGAGTGGACAGAGTGGGTTGCCATTTCCCCCTTCAGGGGATCTTCCCCACCCAGGAATCAAACCTGCATCTCCTGCTTGGCAGGTGGATTCTTAACCACTGAGCCATCTGGGGAGCCTTCTTCTGTTGTTAACTTACTCCAAAGCCCCATTGAGGTATATCGATGAGCAGAAGGCTCATTTACAAGCCAAAGATAAAAGTGTTTGTCAAAGTAAATTGTGATATTACCTATGAGGCCAGAATAGCCCTACTTGGAGCTCATCAATAACTTTTGAGTCAGGTTTAAAAGACCAAACCGAAGAAAGAAAGACAAAAAAGAGTTAAACAGCAAGCAACAAAGAAGAAGACGGACAGATCTTTGTCTCTTCCTTATTTCCAGCTGCTGAAAATGAGTAAGAAGGGATAAAACAGACACATATTTGTAAGTAAAACCTACACATTAACACTAAGGGATTTCTAAATATCGGAAGGAAAGCTAAATGTCACTCACCCTGAATATTATGTTTTACCACCAAAATTCAAGTTATAGGAGTTCCTTCAAATTGAGGCAGCACAGAAAAGAAAGTATTTTGCCATAATCAATAACCAGAGTGCACTCTCATGTAAGTATCATAAACTCCCTGCACTCTATGCACCTGGGTAGTAGGCTCACAGGAACCGAAATAACTAAAGCATGATTTCTAAAACTGTGCTCTATAAAAATTGGTTCATTGAACTATTACTAGATGCTTCACAACAGTCTCTCCACTGGCAAAAATAAGTTGAAAACATTCACCTCCTGCAGGTGTTCAATGCACATTAGAATTTTAAAGACTTTTAAGAAGTCCTGCATTCAAATAACTTATTTATCTTCATATAACCTAGTGTTTCTAAAAATTATTTGGCCATGGGACCATTTTTTGTTTAAAATGTTCTGGTATAGTTTTCCAAAGAATATAATTTAGAAAATATATATCTATAAAAATTAATGAAGCTGGTGTAAAGGCTAAATTTTTAACAACTGTAGACAAGGAGATTTCTTTTTCAGTTTGTATATGATACTAAATACAAGAAAATTACAACTTCAATCCAAGCTTTACTGAAGTTGTCTGCAATACGGCATCAGGCAAGAAACAAAGTGCTAATTCTGTTTCGGTCACTCACTAGCTTGTATGTTGGACAACTTAACCTCAATGACTTTCAGCCTTCAAAACTGAGAAAATCAGATGCTCAACATTGCTAATTATTAGAGAAATGTAAATCAAAACTACAATGAGGTATCACCTCACACTGGTCAGAAGGCCCATGATCAAAAAGTCTACAAACAGTAAATGCTGGAGAGGGTGTGGAGAAAAGGGAACCTTCCTACACTGTTGGTAGGAACGTAAATTGGCACAATCACGATGAAGAACAGTATGCAGATTCCTTTAAAAACTAAGAATATGATCCAGCAATCCCACTCCTAGGCATATATGCAGAGAAAACATAATTCAAAAAGATACATGCCCCCAGTGTTCGCTGCAGCGCTGTTTACAATAGCAAAGGCACGGAAGCAACCTAAATGTCCGTCAACGGAGGCATGGATAAAGAGGATGTGGTGCATATATACAATGAAATATTACTCAGCCATGAAAAATAATGAGATAATGCCATTTGCAACAACAGGGATAGACCTAGCAATTATAATGAGTGATGTAAATCACACAGAGAAATAAATATCATATGATATCACATATATGTGGAATCTAAAAAATCATACAAATGAAATCATTTCTAAAACAGAAAGAGACTCACAGACATAGAAAACAAGCTTATGGTTACCAAAGGGGAAAGGTAGGAAGGGAGGGAGGGATAAGTTGGGAATTTGGAATTAACATATATATACTACTATATATAAAATAGAGTGTCAACAAGGGCCTACTATATAGCACAGGGAACTCTACTCAACCCCCTGTAATAATGTCTATGAGAAGAAAACCTGGAAAAGAATGGATATATGTATAATCGAGTCACACTGCTATACACTGAAATTAACACAGCACTGTTAATCAACTATACTCCAGTATAAAATAAAAATTAAACTAAGAAAATAATTTTTAAAATATTGATTTCTCAGCAAAAAAAAAGACTGAGAAAATCATTAAGAAAGATATGTGTGTACACAGAAATGTAAGTTGGTACAGCCACTATGGAGAACAGTACAGAGGTTCCATAAAAAACTAAAAATAGAGCTGTCAGGTAACCCTGCAATCCCACTCCTGGGCATATATCTAGAGAAAAATATGGCCTGAAAATATCCATGCACCCCAGTGTTCATTGCAGCACTATTTACAATGGCAAAGACATGGAAACAACCTAAATGTCCATCAACAGAGGAATGCATAAAGAGGATGTGGTGCATATATACAATGGAGTATTACTCAGCCATTAAAAAGAATGAAATGAGGCCATTTGCAGAGACATGGATGGACCTATAGAGTGCCATGCTGTGTAAGGTAAGTCAGATGGAGAAGGAGAAATACCCTATGGCATCCCTTATATGTGGAATCTAAAAAGAAATGATACAAATGAACTTACTTGTGAAACAGAAAGAGACTCAACAGAAAATGAACTCATGGTTGCCAGGGGGAATGGATGGTTGGGGATTTTGGAAAGGGCATGCACACACTGCTATGTTTAGAGTAGATTAGAAACAGGAACCTACTGAATAGCACATGGAACTCTGCTCACTGTTACGTGCCAGCCTGAATGAGAGTGGGGTCTGGGGGAGAATGGATATATGTATATGTACGGCCGAGTCCCTTCGCTGTTCACTTGAAACTATCACAACAGTGCTAATCAGCTACACTCCAATACAAAATATTCTGGTGTTAAAAAATAAATAAAATAAAATAATTTTTTTTAAAGATATGTGTGTACATAATTTAGCTCAATGGGCTTCCTTGGTGGCTCAGTGGTAAAGAATCCATCAGCCAATACAGGAGATCTGGGTTCAGTCTCTGGGTCGGGAAGATCCCCTGGAGGGGTAAATGGCAACCCACCCCAGTATTCTTGCCTGAGAAATCCCATGGACAGAGGAGCCTGGCGGGCTACAGTCCATGGGGTCGCAAAAGAGTCGGACAGGACAGAGCAACTAAACAAAAGCAACAATTTAGCACTATATTAAGCACATACTAAGGACTCAAAAAGAGTTTGTATTCAGGTAAGAAAATCAGTGGGTAGCCAAGAACTAGATTCATGAATAAAGAAAAAGTCCTACACAGAACTAGGACAATTTCCCTAAGAAAGCCCATTTGTCCAGTGCCCAATATAGAAGAATTCACACTGAACAACAGACCTAGAGGCAGGCATGCCTAGATACTCTTTACACGTATTAACTTATTTATGTAACACTCCAGCAAATTTTTTGAAACAACTGTGTGTTCCTAAAACAGGCCAAGTTTTTTCTTGACCTAAAGTCTTCATACTCCAGCAACATCATGGATGGACCCTGAAAGCATTATGCTAACTAAAATAAATCAGATAGGGAAAGACAAATATTGTATGATATCACTTATATGTGGAATCTAAAAAAGCCAAACTCTTTAGAAACAGAGAGCAAAATGGTAGTCACCAGGGGAAGAAGGCTGGGGTTTGGGATGAAAGTGAAAGTGAAAGTCACTCAGTTGTCTGACTCTTTGTGACCCCACGGACTATATAGTCCATAGAATTCTCCAGGCCAGAATACTGGAGTGGGTAGCCGTTCCCTTCTCCAGGGGATCTTCCCAACCCAGGAATCGAACCCAGGTCTCCCACATTGCAGGCGGATTTTTTTACCAGCTGAGCTACCAGGAAAGCCCAGGGGTTTGGAATCCAACCTGTTTAAGGATACACACTTGCCACGAGTAGTCAGTAAGTCCCGGATATCCATTCCACAGTGTAGTGAATATGGGCAACGGTATTGCCTTAAAATCACCAAATTGCAAAAAGACTGGAACTTAATTATTCCAACAACTAAAAAGAAGTGATAACTGTGTAATGTGTTAAAGCCTTAATTATACACTACAATGACAATCTTCTTATATAAATGGATCAATTTTTTAAAGTCTTGATCCTCACATGTATATATGGCCTGTACCCTCAGCTCCTTTTAGGACCCTTATCTGTGAGTCACCTAGCCTCTGAGGTCTTCCATGATAACTTAGTATAAAATTAACAGTCCCTACCCTACCCACCCTAAAGAGCAATGTCTGCTATTCTCCACAAATATTTTCTGACATACTCCATATCGACTTGACATTTGCCTATCATCTGTTTCCCCTACAAAAACATAGGATCTATGAAGGCCTTCTCCGTTTTGTTCATCCCTATGTCTTCATCTCCTTGAATGGCTCCTGACCCATAGTGAGAATTCATAAATATCTGAATAAACAGTATGAAGATAAGTATCTTCTCTTCACCTCCTTTCATTAGTCTTCCAGGGACAAAAGTAAACACTCGATGACATTTCTTAAGTCATTATTGTTATTCTTATGCTCCGTTTTTTTCTAAGAATGTTTTAAAGTGTCAAGATGATATTTAGAGCCTTAAATTTAAAATACAAACCTATGACATTAATATACAATTTAGGCCTTATAAATTATGAAGTTATTCTTGATGCTTTTACACCATGCAGTGCACAAAGCACACCATTAATTAACTCAAAAACAGTTTCCTGAATTAAAAGCACTTACTCTCATCAATTCCCTTACATTCCTTAAATTTGAAACAGAACAGTGATATGGGGCTTTGTCTTGAAAATAACTAAGCTTCTCTTTATCCTATATAAACTTGTAACTCTGTGAGTTAAATCAATATTTATAAACAAACTGCCCCATGAACATGGCTTATTATCCCCTTACCTAGAGAACACTTTGGCCTTCAGTCAGGCTAATATCTCACCTGCACTTCTTCCAACCCTTCTAGCCAGCCATTCTTGGCATAGATTGGGTTCTATCAAAGAGAGATTACCAAAATTTTGCTTAATGTAGCAAATACCCTCCCCCCACCCAAAATAACACATAAACATTAAATATACATCTATATCATAAATAGATTTAAAATATCTAAATAAGGGCATTTCTTTTATACACATTCACACAGAATATCTCTGTCTGGATCAAGAAGCAGGCAGTTTTCACAATAACTAGTGTGGTACTTGATGAAATGTCCATGAAGTGAAGTGTGAGTTACTGCTCTTATCCCATCAAACTATAGTTCTAGTCTCTGGCTTCAGGAACCAAAAAAAAAAAAAAAAATGGAAGACATTCTGGAAACATTCCATGTGGTAGAGAGAGAGAGAGAACTGCTAATATGTGAGAATCAAGGCTGCAGTGTGTCTACCTCCTTGGTGTCCTGAAGCCTCAATAAAGATAGATTCTGGTCCCTGTCAAATGAAACAGGCTGGCTTTTCTGTTTATTGGCCTTATGGGCCAGCATCCACAAGGCCCTCACTCCTTCCTGCTGCAACGCAGAGCTTGAATGTTCATAGGGCCGAGTCCAGTCCACACACTCACTGGCTCCACGTTACAGAGTATCAGGGAGACCAGGAAAGGGTCTGACTTCTAAAATGTATTACTGCCATTTTTCTAACAATTGAATAAGACTATTCAATATCCTACCCTGGGCATAATGAGCTAATTTACAGCACATACTAGCCTGGTCCAGTAATAGAGAAGAAAAAGTAAAGACAAAATTTCATTCTTTTAGCTGTCTGAGAATATTGCCCTGCCAAATGAAAAATACCTCCTAAGTTCAGGGCGTTTTGTCTAATGCCTATATTTTTTGTTTATATGCTCAATTTCAATATGTAATTTAGAAATCTGAAAATCAGGCTCAGGTCTTTTGTTCTTACTCTTTTGTGCCCAGAGTAATTCATGTTGTTGAAGTCATATTTGTCATTACTTGGTGGATTTTTTTGTTGTTGCTAAAGGCAAGCCTCTTGATGAAAGTGAAAGAGGAGAGTGAAAAAGTTGGCTTAAAGCTCAACATTCAGAAAATGAAGATCATGGCATCTGGTCCCATCACTTCATGGCAAATAGATGGGGAAACAGTGGAAACAGTGTCAGACTTTATTTTTCTGGGCTCCAAAATCACTGCAGATGGTGATTACAGCCATGAAATTAAAAGACGCTTACTCCTTGGAAGAAAAGTTATGACCAACCTAGATAGCATATTAAAAAGCAGAGACATTACTTTGCCAACAAAGGTTCGTCTAGTCAAGGCTATGGTTTTTCCTGTGGTCATGTATGGATGTGAGAGTTGGACTGTGAAGAAAGCTGAGCGCCAAAGAATTGATGCTTTTGAACTGTGGTGTTGGAGAAAACTCTTGAGAGTCCCTTGGACTGCAAGGAGATCCAACCAGTCCATTCTAAAGGAGATCAGCCCTGGGTGTTCTTTGGAAGGAATGATGCTAAAGCTGAAACTCCAATACTTTGGCCACCTCATGCGAAGAGTTGATTCATTGGAAAAGACTCTGACGCTGGGAGGGATTAGGGGCAGGAGGAGAAGGGGACGTACAGAGGATGAGATGGCTGGATGGCATCACCGACTCGATGGACATGAGTTTGAGTGAACTCCGGGAGATGGTGATGGACAGGGAGGCCTGACGTGCTGTGATTCATGGGGTCGCAAAGAGTCGGACACGACTAAGTGACTGAACTGAACTGAAAGGCAGGTTATTTTTTTTCCCTTCTCTAGGATCTTCTGTTCCATGGTTAGAGTACTAAGGAAATAAAGCATCAGAATTTTTACTAGAAAATATACTCAAATCTAAATTCTAAATATGTAAATATGAAAGTATTAGATTGAAAGACAAATCCTGGTACATGACTACTAACCACATTCATAATAAATAGTATGTATTGTAACCTGGCTTTATGCCAGGCACCTGCCAGGCCACCTCACATAAAATAAACTTACACTTCATACAGGGCCTTTCTCGCCAGACATTCCTGCAAATATTCACTTAGTTTGTATTTCCATGTGATAACTGGAAGGCAAGTACTATTTCTCTTTCATTTACATAAAGAAAAATTGTGACAAAGTTCATATTTTGCTTCTGATAAATTCAAGTAACAGCTTAATGTTTCAAGGAAGTCCAGTGCCTTTATACACTTCTACTTTTCCCTCATAAAATATATTCTATGAAATTATATTTACCAAGTATTACCAAGACATCTCAAGTGTTTTCTCATACAGTATCTCATTGGAACCTCACAATCCCTCTCCAGTTTGAACAGCAATATTTTGCCCATATTCCAAAAGTAAGCATAACTCTATTTTTGTGTGTGTGTTAAACTTTTTAATCCATTTGTTTGAAGTAGTCTTTCAAAGGCCCAGTTAAGCTGTAGTTTTCATATTTGTTTAGAATAAACACATTTATAGGGTATCCAGAACCCCCGTGATCCATCACATAGAAAATACTAGCACAGATGGAAAATGAGCTCTATTTTGATAAATGAATATATTTGCAGGAACATGGAGTTACAAAGAGTCAGACATGACTTAACGATTGAACAACAACAGGAATGCATGCACATTAGCAGATGTTCTTCAAAATTGCCACACTTGAAAATCTGCTATTTATTGACATTTCATTTTCTATTTTTCTTGTATTTGTCAGTTTTGTAAGATGTGATATATCATTAGTTATGACTCCACTAATCTTACATTTATGTTACATTGGATGAAGAAAGAGTTGGCCTCTTCTTTCACCTACCTTTCCTTCCTTCCTTTTTTCTTTCTTTTCTTCATTTTCTTTCTTCTTACATTTTCCCTCTCTTTACTTCCCTCCCTCTCTCTTTCTGCTTTCTTTTTTATAATTTTTAAAAGTTTTTTGCTTTGACTTTTTTATTTAATCTTTATCTTATATTGGAGTATGACTGATTTATAATATTGTATTAGAGTCAGTTGTAAAGCAAAATGAGTCAGTTACATATACACATCCATTCTTTTTCAGATTCTTTTCCTATATAAGTTCATTACAGAATATTGAGTAGAGTTCCCTGTGCTTTACAGTAAGTCCTTGTTGATTATCTGTTTTATATATTCTGGTGTGTATATGTTAATCCCAAACTTCTAATTTATCCCACCCCAACCTTCTTTGTCAAAGTGACTGATCTGAGTTTCACATAGCCCCAGCTCTGGCCTTCCAACAGGTATCATACTCTTTCCTCCATATATACTACATCGAAAACTTGACTCTTTATTGTTCTATAAAAATTTAACTGTGTATTGCTCCCATGTCTTAAAATCATCAAGAAATTTTCACTAGACATCAACACCCTCTACTTCTCTCTCTTTATAAGTTAAAACCATAAACACCATGAAACTGGATTTCTAGCCAACATACTGGAACTTATACTAAATTTATCTTTCAAAGCCATCACCTTGAAAATCCTTTGTCCTGTTACAACCATACCTCACTGATCAAAGTATGTTTCAAATGCTTTGGGAATGACTTTGAAAACCAGATTACAAGCCACAAAAGAATGTCCCTTTCTTGACTTAATAGTCACACCCCATTTTTTAAAAAATTAGTAACAGTTTAATCTCTCACTTTCTTTACCAGCTGAGACTCTGTTTTCTTTGGATCTCTCCCAAATGTAATATTTGCACTCAAAGTATGAACATTTTTCTCTGTTAAATATAATTTTTGAAGCTTGCCATGGTCTTGTGGGACAATTCCACAAGAGAAATTACAAGAATGACTTATCCAAAGGCAGGATCCCTGAAATGAATATAGAGGCTGCCAAACTGATGTCTCGGATGGGACTGTCTTTCCCTTAGTTTTGAAATTTTATTAAAAAATAAGTTTTTGAACCTTACAGTCATACATCAAGTATGTATGAGTCTGCCTATACACACGGAGCTTACATCTATTCTACACTGATGTCTAGAAAGGAGGGACTGTTCCCATGGCTGCCTAAACAAAGTCCTCTAGAAATAGTGATTTTCTGAACTAGCGATGCTTCAGTTGACAAATGACATCTGTTTCTTCCCATTAAGCAAGTTTCAGTTGAATCTATCCATTTTCCCATTATGCCATTTTTAAGAGAAAGGATCATTTTAACCCCAGTAAAGCATGTCAATAAATTGGCCACTATCAAAATGCAAAGGATGTGTTATAACACCTTTTTCCTTCCTCAGAAATAATACCTTTCTGACATTTTGACAAGTTAATGAAGCATCTCTTTCCCATCTAAAAAAGTCAGTTGGCATTCTTTCATCAAATAAGTTTCCAAGTGTTTCTTCATTTGACCCTCAAAACACCTTTTAACACATTTTTATGAGTGATGTCAACTGGTATGCAAGCCACTTGGTATATTCCCAGACCCTTTAAAATAATTCCATCATATTGGCTAATCCTAGGGGGTCTCTCCAGAGCTAAGTGCACTTGTAAAACTATTCATAAAAAAGAGTCTCTTATTTCTGTCTCTACTTCCTTTAACACCCTGGTTTTATTTTACTTGGACCAAGAAATACATCAAATCTCAAAGCTTAGAATATTGGTCTATTTTTCAACTGCTTCAAGGAGCCTGTTCTCTCTACCCTCATCCTTCTTACTAATAAATTTGATTAAAGCAAATTCCCCTTTGTGAAACCAGAAACCAAATTTTTCTGCTATACTCCCAATGCTTGCATTTGGCTTCAGTCTTCATTAATTAACCACTTGAATCTTTAAAAGTCCTCACCTCTTTTTCCCATATGTATATATTCTTCAAAATTTTCTCAGCAGTTGGTTGAAATGTTTAGTCTTGCTTGAAATTAATTTTCCACTTTTATTGTTCCAATTATTTGGCAGGTTTTAGGTCTTTATAATAAGTCCCCAGAACCCTTTGAACTTGTCATTCTTTTTATGTTTGTGCTTGACATGTTTCCTTAGCAACACTTCAATTCTGCTAACCCTGTTCCAAGAGATTTAAAGAGTGAACATGTCTGGGATATGAATATGACTGTCATAGGTTTTGATGTTTTGATGATCCTCAAAATAGTTTTTGAGTTATGGTTGCAATCAGAACATATACTTTTTATTTCAACCCTATTTTTTTAAACCAATGTGCTTCCTATATTTCTTTGATTCATTTCTAATTCCTTAAGATTTGGTTAATTAATAAGGTCATGGAAATATTACAATAGGAAGAGTCTATCAGTTCTAGAAAAACCAATATGTTCCACAAATCTCACTATTTTAGCTATTTTAAACACATAAATTAATCAAGAAGACTTAATTAAGACTTCAACAATAAATTAATTGAAGACTTCCCTGGTGGCTCAGATGGTAAAGCATCTGCCTACAATGTGGGAGACCGGGGTTTGATCCCTGGGTTTGGAGGATCCTCTGGAGAAGAAAATGGCAACCCATTCCAGTATTCTTGCCTGGAAAATCCCATGGATGAAGGAACCTGGTAGGCTACAGTCCATGGGGTCGCAGAGTCAGACACAACTGAGCGACTAAACTTTTCAAGCCCTGATAATATTATCATTTGACAGGAGAAATAACATCTATTCATTCATTTAACAAGCATTGTGCTGTACTGTGCTTAGTCGCTAAGTTGTGTCCAACTCTGCAACCCCATGGACTGCCACCCGCCAGGTTCATCTGTCCATGGGATTCTCCAGGCAAGAATACTGGAGTGGGTTACCATACCCTCCTCCAGGGGATCTTCCCAACCCAGGGATCAAACCCAGGTCTCCAGAATTGCAGGCAGATTCTTTACCATCTGAGCCACCAGGAGAAACCCTGACAAATACTGGGTTCATCAAAATGTTCATTCAAGTTTTTTCAAACCATCTACTTACAACTATTTTAACAGCATGGAAGACCTCTTACAAACTTTTTGGCCAACCCATTATTAATACGGTAGTATTAAATACAGACTTTTAAAATTATAGTATGCTTTACTGAAATTTTTTCATGGTTTCTTGCAGGTATTTAGACTCTGCTAGTTGGAGAAGGAACTGGCAACCCACTCCAGTGTTCTTGCTTGGAGAATCCCAGGGATGGAGGAGCCTGGTGGGTTGCCGTCTATGGGGTCACACAGAGTTGGACACAATGGAAGCAACTTAGCAGCAGCAGCAGTCTTTGTGAATCCTAATGAATAGGGTTCCTCCTGGAAATAAGTGGGGTGGTGTTTAGTAGTTCTCTGAGGCAGGACTGGTTAACCAACATATAGCACTCCCTTCCTATACAAACTCCTTGACGATTCAGAGAATGACTATCATTTATATGGAGACCAAAATTACAGTTATTAAAAACATGTATATATTTCAAGCCAACAGATCTGAGTTCAAATCTTGTCTGTGTTCCTTACTGTGTAATTTGGGCAGGTGTTTACTCTCACTGAGTCCCAGTTTTCTTATGTGTAACATGAATTATTATGCTAATTAATATATATGAAGTGTTTGGTATGTAGTTGGCACATACTAAATATTTCTTGAGTAAATATTTCAATTAGTACTTCTGAATGCATTAACATTAGAAATTAGATTTTTATCTTCACAAGAACAGCACAAATATTAATGGTTTAAATATTATATAGTAAATCCTTCTCATCCATGGAATTTAGATTCATGAACATTCTGGTAGTAAGAGAATCCCTGTTGAGAAACTTAAAAGCTTACAATAAAAAGTGTTCGGTTTTATCCATTTTGCTGTATTTCGAAGCTGAGATGTTAGCTGCATAAACATTTTGGGTAGTTAGATGCTTTGGATAAAACAATTATCAAAATGTAATCTCTCTTTACTCCTGGTAATATTTCTTGTTCTAAAGTCTACTTTGACATTAAAATACAGTCTTCTGGTTCCTTTTGATGTGTTTTCATGATGTATCTTTTCCTATCCTTTTCTTTTAATGTACCTATGATCTTATATTTAAAATCAGTCTCTTGTAAACAGGACATAGTTGGGTCTTACTTTTTAGTCAATCTGCTTTTTACATGTGATACCATTACAATACATTTATACCTAATCATATAAATATAAACATGATTTGGTTAAAAATCACCATCTGTCTAAAGGTTTCTGTGTCCCATCTGTTCTTTGCATCCTGTTCGTCTTAAATATTTTTTATTCCCTTTTATCTTTTCTACTAACTTATTAGCCATGCTTCTTTGTTTTTTCCTTCATGATGGTTGATCAGAGATTACAATGTAACTCTGTAACCTATCACATGCTGACCTTATGTCATTTATCATTATACGTACTGTAAAAAAAGTTTATGGAGGTATACTTGAATCTCTCTTTTCTATCTTTTATGCTGTTATTGTCATGCATTTTACTTCTACATATGTCATAAATCCCATAATTCATCGCTCTTGACTTTAAACAGTAAATTATTTTTGAAGATTTTTTAAACAAAGAAAAATGTCTTTTGCATTTACCAACTTTTACCACTTCTAGAATTCTCAATGCTATTGCCCTTCCTGCAATAAATGTACAATCCCATGAGCAAAAATTAAAGTTATAAAATTTGTATTCAGACTCAATATAGGTCCACATCTTATCAAATAATCAGATGTCCAAAATACAACATGGTATATGTTGATAGTTGTTTGAGATTTTCAGGATATTTCCAAACCTTTAAAATAAAATCACACCAAAACAAGTTTGCTCACTTGAAGTCTAAAGTAGTTTAAAATAAGCAAGCATTTATTAACCTAGGTCAAATCTAACATTACAGAATCACTGGTGTTTTTTACCTCTAAAAGAGCAGTGAGAAACGGTCCTTTTCATCTCCAAGGAAATCCAATTAGTTTCTCACTTTCTACTGTTCAGAACAGCAATATATGCCGTCATTCTGATTCTAATGATTTTTTAAATTATCCTCATAGAGAGACAAGGATGAGTCTGACTTCCTGTATCCATCCCCTTTCTAAAACTTAAGAAGTCAAAAACAAGAGAAAATCTGTTTTCTTCTTTAGTTACCCAAACTATAAAACAAAAGCAATGCTTTCTGTGAAATAATATCCTATCAGCCAAATAAATTGACCAAATTGGCACCTGCTAATATGGTGGTCATGATGGTATATACTGCACACTTTCAAGTCTGGGTATTATTTGAGACATTCAGTACCAAGATCAATTTTGTTTTCCACCCAGAGCTTTCTGGTATTAAAAATAGTTATATAGATTTCGCTAAATAATCAATGAAATAATAGTGACTTAATTATATCCTAGTGAATTCTGATCATTTTATGGTAGAAAATAAGTTGGAGATTAGGGTGAGGAGACTCAGGTGATAACCATAGAAACACAGCACAATATTTCTAGCACCTAATTCCATTGCAAATATTAAGACATATGGTGAAGCTGTTTTCAGTCAATAATTATTGACTCAGAGCCCACAGTGCTCTGGGTGCTGACAAACACCAGTGAACAAGACAGACAAAAATCCCTGCCCTTAAGGAGATTTTAATTCTAATTTTTACAAAACACAAACACAAATCCTTCTCTCTTTAACATTTCACAACGCATAATGGAACGTAACCAGGGTAACCATGTCCCAGTCTGAAATTTCATCCGGTGCCACTTAGGAATCTTGACATAATGAAGGGAAATAAATCTTTTTAGACCTGTGCTTGGATACATGAACAAACTAGATACACTCAACATAGTAACCACCTTTTTAAACCATTCACAAATCATAGATCTGATTGACGTATTTTTTTCTACTCCACTGTGCATGAAAATAATAGAACTGTTTCCATTACTGAAAGTTCAGGTACATGGACTGGTTTTAGGGCCAATGGTAGTGTGGAAGTGTGCCGAGATATGTTGGAAGGTTGGTACCCAAACAGGTGGGCACCTAATATTTAGATGTGGTGAAATGGAAATGTCATGATAATGGAAACCAGAAGATTTGCCACATCTTAGGGAACTCTTAAATTTGGGGTTTGCATGAACTCATTCTTTTTTTAAAAAGTTCTAAACTATAGTCATGCTGCTGCTGCTGCTGCTAAGTCGCTTCAGTCGTGTCCGACTCTGTGTGACCCCATAGATGGCAGCCCACCAGGCTCCGCCGTCCCTGGGATTCTCCAGGCAAGAACACTGGAGTGGGTTGCCATTTCCTTCTCCAATGCGTCAAAGTGAAAAGTGAAAGTGAAGTCGCTCAGTCGTATCCGACTCTTCGCGATCCCATGGACTGCAGCCTTCCAGGCTCAACTCTAAAACTGTGACTCTAGATTCCCTGGGCAAAACCTAAAGTTCCAACTCCTGATCTTTACCTACAGGGTTCAGAAGACAGTCCTGTACACTAAGAAAGGAGTAAACAATGAGGGTAAAAGATCAATAGTCTCAGACATACTCGTCTTTCCACCACTCAGTTTCTTCCCAGAGTTTGTGTATTTGGAAGGTCTGATCAAAACACAAGTTGCAGGATTAGCATGTGCTAATCCTGATGAACTGAGGAAGGAAGGGGGTTAATGAACAGGAGGACATGGCAGGGAATCCTTAGAATTTCGATGAGGTAAGCGGAAGGCTGCAGGGTACCATGAGGAAGTGGGGTGGGCAGTGAAATTACGGCAATGACAAAGCAATGATATGAAATTAAAAAATGACTGCTCTTGGGGACTTCCCTGGTAGTTCAGTGGTTAAGAATTTATCTTTCAATGTAGGGGACAGGTTTGATTTCTGGTTGGGGAACTAAGATCCCACATGCCCTGGGGCCACAGTTCACCCCACAGGAACTTCAACAAGAGCAGCCCTGAGTGCCACATCTAGAGAAAACCCGTGTGCCACAAATAAGACCCTTGTAGAGTCAAAAAAAATTTTAATGGATCAAAAAAAAAAAAAAAAGCAGCTCTTATCATAGCACCCTCTTAAGGATCCATAGCACCCTCTTGAGGCTCTATGGTACTTCCCAGGTTCCATCAGACTCCCTCCCAGTGACTATCAGTGTCATCGTAGTATATATCCTTCTCTAATATATATAATTAATACATATAATTAATATGTATATATTAATATACATATTCTACCTGGGAAAGAATTTAATTAGTGAATGCTTACTAGGTATTAGTGATTAATTATTAATCCCAAGAGATTGTGCATTTTAACAGTCATTACCTTCACTTAAAGGGTATTAAAGGTGGAAAAGACTTTAATTTACAAAGAACTGAAGCCAAATTCATCTTCCTGCCTGTCCACCTTGTTGTCACACTACTTTCTGCCACACTGGTCCTGACACTCTCTGAAACAGTCCTTCTTGTACTACACTGCCTCCAATGGAGACGTTCCCAGCAACAGGAGAGGTTGTCGGCGATAATTTGGAAATAGGAAAGTCTTTCCAGTAGTCTTAAACATTGCCTGTAGATCATCATCTTCTTGACTCACACATTAGACTTCTCTGAAAAATCAGACTAGAGCACACTGAAGCAGTATCTTTAGCCCTGGATATAAAAACTTACCTATAAAACCAAGTCAGTCTGTCGTTACTTTAAATATCTTGCTAAAATTTTGGATAAATGGTTTTGATTCAATTATCTACCCTTACATTGTTTACTACAGTCTAAGTTTGCCAAATGCGTCCCATTCACCAACTTCTTTGTCTCTGAACACAATCACATGAGATAGTTGGGGAATTACGAACATCGGACATATCACTCTTCCATATAAAAGGTATGGGTTTCAAGAACAGTACTTAACTCCCTGGTGTTCAATCATACCTCTACCACAATTACTATGTGATCTCAAACACATTGTTAACAATCTCTGTTTCTCAATTCATTTGTAAAAATAGGGGTAAAAATAATACCTACCTATTAGTGGGAGGGATTGGGGGCAGGAGGAGAAGGGGACGACAGAGGATGAGGTGCCTGGATGGCATCACTGACTCGATGGATGTGAGGCTGAGTGAACTCCAGGAGTTGGTGATGGACAGGGAGGCCTGGCGTGCCACAGTCCATGGGGTCACAAAGAGTCGGACACGACTGAGCAACTGAACTGAACTGAACTGACTAGTGGTCCTTGGGGATCAAATGAATTAGTGCAAGAATAGTGCTTAGAACAATGCCTGATACCCAATAAGCACTTGAGAAATGATACTTGTTGTTAATATTATTATCATTCTCACCACCTCACCACCACCACCACCATCATCATCACCATCATTATCTTCTGAAGTTGTATTTACTCTGAGAAAATTAACCATATGACCACCAAACTCACCTCACTTTCTGCCCCTGTAGATATAGTCATAATGTTGATTTTCATGGCTAGTATTTCCCTTTGTCAGCAATTATTTTCCTCTTTTTTTGCACAACTGATTTCAAGAAACGTTGAGCTGTTTCATGAAACTAAATGAATTAAATCAGTCATCTTAATATTTGAAGTGGAAGCATGTTCAAAAGGTGTGTGAGAACTCTCTCTACCATGAATGAAATACAGTATTAAAATACTTCAGGACTATACATTACTGTTATAGAACATACAAAAGTTTCTAAGTAGCCTTGTATTTGGGCTTTTATTCTTAGCCATAATATCCTTGTTATATGCTCTTCATACTAGAATGAGTAATATATATATTTTTTAAGGCTTCAAGCAATTAGACCCAAAACAATAGAAAAATTCACTAAGTTTATGACTCTAGGACAGTAAGCTAACACCAATAACTCAACATTAGCTCCACCATAACAATGGTACCAATAAAAATTGTCTTTATTTAACAAAACTAGAATTTGAAAAACAAAACTATATCAACTTACATTTCCCATTAGGGCTGAAAGATTTTATAGGAACTGTTTGTTTTATTTTTTTCTGATTTTTTGATGTTTAACACAGTTAAAAAAGATAGTTACCAAAATATATTTTTTTATGAAGGACAGGTAATATGATATCATATGATAATATGTTATTGATAATATGATAATATAATTGATATAATATGATAATATAATTGATAATATGATCTACGAAAATCCATTCAATCAAATCACACTTTATGGCCCATAATCTAAATACTTCTATTTTCATCAAAGACACATGTCTGGTATTAGCCCCTTTTCCATTCTTAACCAACAACCTTTATAAATTATCTAAGTAGTGATCATAATCTCAAGGTCAGATTATTTTGTCTGCATATAGTAATAGTCTTTTGAAAACCACCTCCTTATTTTAGGTTGGAAAATGCACATCTTCTCAGTTGAAGAGAGGGGACATCTTTCTTGACCGCTTTTATCTTCATTTGACAATCTGAAAACAAAACCAGCGCCTCTTCCTATTAATGTAAATGCCTCTGATGCCTATTTTCTGGGTACTTTTCAGAAAACCTAATCTTGAAAATGGTGTCTTACAATGACTATCAAAAGCCAAGAAAAGCAATATTTATTAATGTTTGAGAGATGCCAGTTGTCAGTGCCACCAAATGCTCTAAAATCTGTCCTTGGATTAAGATTAACCAGCAAGTAGTCCATTGCCCACTTAGACTGAACTACTAATTTGCACATATTTCCCTTTCTCCTTCCTAACTTATTGGCTTCTACTGAGACGTAGTTTAAGAAACAGCCTTCTGAGAAGTACTTTTTACCATCAGAATGTTGAAGAGGTTATTATTTAATACCTGACAATAAGCCTTCATGAGGAGAAAGGTAGAGAATTTGAGGCAAGCTGCTCAAAAAAACTGTAATCAGAGTAAATTCAAGACAGCACCACAGCTTTATATAGAGGGATTCATGTCCCCAAAGTCAGACCCTCTAGCTTTCCTAGGTGAGGAAAACATCCATCCCAGACTTCTTCCCTGGTCTTAAGGTTCCACCACACTGGAATCTCCCTCTGGATTCATTTTCTACTTAGTGTCCAGTCTGCCCTGTGGGCCTTCAGCCATCCTAAAGAATTATCTGGAGAAAGTCTTCTATTTTTGTAAATCTCACTCTCTTCCCAGGCTCAATGTCTCATCAATTAAAGCAGGTTCTATTTTTAAATGAAGTGGATTTCTTACTATAATACTATAAACGTATTTCTGACCCAAATGCCAGTGTCTATGGCCCCAAGGCAAATACCACATTCCTAGAAGTTTTATTGCCCTGTATATTATACTTGTAACTTTTCTCAATCCAATGCTTTTTTTCTGGTTCACTATACCCTAACTTTTTCCTGGATGTCCCATAGTAATCAGAATGTTTTGATGAAAATAAAAGTGTGTGAGTGTGTACATGTGTCTATCAAGAAAGAGTTAACACAGTATTTTTGAGGTTGCTATCTTTGGGAAAGATTGAAGGCAAAAGAAAAAGGTGGCAGAGGATGGATGAGATGTTTGACTACCATCACTGATTCAACGGACATGAACTTGGGCAAACTCTGGGAGATGGTGAGGGACAGGGAGACCTGGGGTGCTACAGTCTACAGAGTTGCAAAGAGTCAGACATGAGCTAGCAACTGAATAACGACAAATCTTTGGAAGGATCTGTTTGCAGCATTGGCCTTTGGTTGGTATCTGGGGACTTGGCTTTTGGAGCGCTCCATACATTAATAAGGCTATCTTGCTCAACTTGGGCACTGTACCCTGTTGCACCAGGCTGCCATGACTGTACAAAAAATGTGATTCATGGTAACTACCTACTTTTCTTCTGAAATTTTGGTACTACGGCTGGTTATGTCAGCAACGCATACCTGTAAGACTTGCCCCAGTTGGAAACTGTGGACTCTCGAGTCTCAAACAAGCTTCGCTGGACCAAAATACTGCAACTATACTGCTGCATCTCAGTACTGGTGAAAGGAATGTGTTGGGTGTAATCCCTCCTAAGAGGAAGCATGTTGGAACTCTGCATCAGGTTCCTCCAGACTACCTAGTACATCCTTTTCTATTGATGATCACTGTTCTAAAACACACTCGTGAGTACCTCTGACTTTGCATCCTGTGAGTATTCCCAGCAAATCACCAAACATGTGGATGGTCTTGGGGCCTCTGAGTTATATACAAGAAAATTTTAAAAGAGTTTAACACATACTGCATGAAATATATATGGCAATACAGATATCAGAAAATACAGGAAAGGAAAAGGCAGGCAATACATATACAGGAAAAGATGTTCAGTGTTATCAATCATTCAGTTCAGTTCAGTCGCTCAGTTGTGTCCAACTCTTTGCAACCCCATGAATCGCAGCACGCCAGGCCTCCCTGTTCATCACCAACTCCCGGAGTTCACTCAGACTCAGGTCCATTGAGTCAGTGATGCCATCCAGCCATTTCATCCTCTGTCATTCCCTTCTCCTCCTGCCCCCAATCTCTCCCAGCATCAGAGTCTTTTCCAATAAGTCAACTCTTCGCATGAGGTGACCAAAGTACTGGAGTTTCAGCTTTAGCATCACTCCTTCCAAAGAAATCCCAGGGTGATCTCCTTCAGAATGGACTGGTTGGATCTCCTTGCAGTCCAAGGGACTCTCAAGAGTCTTCTCCAACACCACAGTTCAAAAGCATCAAATCTTTGGCACTCAGCTTTCTTCACAGTCCAACTCTCACATCCATACATGACCACAGGAAAAACCATAGCCTTGACTAGATGGACCTTTGTTGGCAAAGTAATGTCTCTGCTTTTTAATATGCTATCTAGGTTGGACATAACTTTCCTTCCAAGGAGTAAGCATCTTTTAATAAGGAAGTACAATTAACACCACAATGAGATACCACTATTCAGCTATCAGACTGGCTAAAATTTTAAAAACTGACCATACCAAGTGTTGTCAACTACTAGCAGTGAGCAAGTGAAATCTGAAATTAAAAACACAACTTCATTTGAACTGGTACCCAAAAAATGAAACCTAAGGATAAATCTAACAAAATAGGTACAAGATCTGTATGTGGAAAACTGCAAAACTCTGATAAAAGAAATCAAAGCACTAAATAAATAGAGAGAGTCCATGTTCATGGATAGGAAGGCTCAATACTGTCAAAATGTCAGTTCTTATCAATCTGATCTATAGATTCACCACAATCCCTGGAAACGATGAGAGAAGACAGAGGAAGGCAGGAAGGAGGTGCTGTCAAAAGACACAGGGACACTCTCGAACATGATGAATATGCTCACTGTCTCCACTGTAGTGATGGGTTTCCCAGATGTACACATATTACAAAATGTTCAAATTTTACACTGTAAACATGTGCAGTTAGTTATACATCAACAATACAGAGGACCTTCCCCAGAGGCCCAGTGGTTAGGACTTTGCCTTCCAGCACATGTGGTGCTGGTTCAATCCCTGGTCAGGGAGCTAAGATCTTACATGCGTTGTGGACAAAAAAACCAAACATAAAAAAAAAAGAAGCAATATTGTAACAAATTCAATAAAGACTTTTTAAAAAATGGTCCACATCAAAAGAAACAATCTTTAAAAAATACATAAATAAAACTTTTTTAACTTATATAATTCATCCTTTCAGGCTCCAGTTACAGGCTGTTAGAAACACCACCCATCTCAGGTTTCCCATGGTAATATATGCAATTTTATAAATAGTCATTTAAAACCAAGAGGAAGTAATCTTTAGGAATTTTAGCAATAAGCATGATATAACTCCTACCAAGAAAGTATATCTGAAAATTGACTCAGAGAAAAAAGGGATTAAGGTTAGAAAGACAATGACTGGACACATTCCAAATTTACAGTCAAAATCTTGCAAAATAATCCTTAGTTACTATAGGTTATATAAATTCAGAAGGTACCCTAAGTCATTGAAGTCTCAGAGCATAGAGCTTGTCTAGACATAAATCTTTAAGATCTATGATATGTTATAGTGATCACTGAAATTCTGTGATTAGGGAAAGCCATCCAAGTCTTATTCAGAATTTTGATGTCTTCAAAGCCCTCTAGGAAACAATTAATTACCAGGTATGTGAAAAAATGCATTCTTAAATGAAATTCTCACTAAAATTTTTTTTATTTAATTACACTAAAAAGTCATAAAAGCAAAAAACTTTAGCAATTTAATTCAAAAGCATAGTTTTTATTTCATTGGTCTTATACCTACGAAGAAAGTTAGGATATCAGAACCAACTCCAAACACTGTCCACAAAACAGAATCTATTATCTTAAGTGGTCATTTCTAGAAATTGACAGGCAAAGTTCTGAAGATTTTGTGATGGATACAGGTTTCCCAAGTGGCACAGTGGTAAAGAATACACCCTCCAGTGCAGGAGACACAACAGACTCAGGTTCGATCCCTGGGTCAGGAAGATACCCTGGAGGAGGAAATGCCAACCCACTGCAGTATTCTGGCCTGGAGACTCTCATGGACAGAGGAGCCTGGAAGGCTACAGTCCAGAGGGTCACAAAGTGTCAGACACGACTGAGCACGTGCATAGAGAGAAAGAGATGGTTGATCTTGGTGATTTCTTACTCAAAACATTAACCACTTTAAATATTCTCAATCAACTGATAGATTATATGAACATTTCTGAGTATATCAACATCTGGTAATTAACTTCTCTCCACTGAATCCATTAAGGGGACTTTTGTAAAATAGTTTACATTCCTAATTATGAAGCTGACTCTAGTGTCAAGCAAGTGCTCCAAAATCATTTTCTGCATATACACAGGAAATAAAGCACATTCCCTGAAGTCATGGCAATCTTTGGAAGTACAATATTTTTAATTAACAAAATTCAGATGTGTAACATAACGTATCTCTCTCTAATGGAGCTTAGTTGCTGGATGACTGAAACTTAGCTAAACCCATTCCAAGTTTTTTTTTTTTTTTCCTCAGACACTTTAGAGTTTTCTTACTCAAGTGAGACACAAACTTAGTCAATTTACACCACATGGGGTGTCTAGTAATGCGAAGGGGGTGGAGGAGTCTAGAGTGAGGTTGGCATTCGGCCTCTTGCTTGATCGCCCTTCCACTTCAGCATCCTCTGAGGTGTCTGCAGCCACCTCTCCTGCCCTACTTCCTCCCTGGCATCCCTTCATCCCCACTGAGAGAACTCTTCAGGAACCACTGGTTTCTAAGTAAATCTTGCCTCATTTTGAGGGCCAAATATTCTGGTATCTTGATTATACGACAAGGTCGTCAGGCAGTGCTCACGGTCATTTTCCCAGGCTCCAAGAAAGAGGCAAATAAAGTCCTCCAACCTCTCATGTTCCCAAACATCTTTTTATCTGGTGGGAGTTTAAGGGGCTGTCCCTCTGAGACTCCTAGCTTCTGAGAACTTCGGTGATTTACTCTCTTGCTTTTGAAATTTCCCCTTTCTGCTCCCTTCCCCTGGCACTGAGAGTTCCCATCTAATCCCTTAAACGTAATTTATTACAAAAGTTGTTTTTCTGATGTCATCTGTAAGAAAGGGACTCAACAAATAATTCTTGCCAAAAAATTGGCCACTGTTTGAATGTTTAAAACCTTCATCAAAATGCTTTCTGAGCAAGTACTTGATGCATTTTGCCATTAGTCTTGAAAACCACTACCAAAAATGGCTAACTGCCTTTATATTTTTCTGAAAGTAACATTTATCACGTCTAGCAGAAATTAACATAACACTGTAAATCAACTATACTTCAATAAAAAGCTTTTTATTTTATTTTATTTTTTTTAATTGGGGAAAGTTTATTATAATTTTTAGATAGTTACTATACATATGATTAACAGTTATACATATGATATATACATATAATCATAATATACCTATTGTACATATACATATGATTAACAGTTATACAGTAACTGTTTTTATATGTTTATCTTGCTTTTACTACTTTATTTTGTTTATAGAAATATTTATAGATATTCTACACATCTATTGATTTTTCCAGTACCTTTTCAGATTTTTACATTTTGTTTGGAAGAGTAATTCACTACAAAATTATGCATTTACTTGCAATACCTCCCATTTTTAGTTCTTCATTCATATGCTTTAGTATTTAACCTAGAGATTTTATTTTCTTTTAAATTTTTGGTAGGGAATAAAATTTTTATTGTGATCAGCTATCTTCACACCATTTGTTCAGTTCAGTTCAGTTGCTTGGTCATGTCCAACTCTTTGTGACCCCATCAACTGCAGCACACCAGGCCTCCCTGTCCATCACCAACTCAGCACCTGTCAGTAAATTCCACCAAATTTAACTTTTCTAGATGAAAAATGTAAACACTACTTTTCTCTTTTTTTCATAGTGCCTCATACATGGTAACTCCTCCATAAAAGATTCTTAGCTGAATAGCTTTTCCATAAAGACATTCTTTTCAAATAATTTATCATAGTGCTCTATTTGGAACCTGAACAAATGATATATTAATTTCTGATAGTGTTACCATCACATCTAACAATTCTAGTTGGAGTTCATATTAGATCTGAAAAGCTTAATGCTCTAAGGAAACAAAGTCTCTGGTGATTAGGTATACACTTCTTTTGTTTAGACCCGGAATAAAAATGAAAGGCTGGGTAATTTCAAAAATTCCAGGTGTTTCCTAAAGAAGAAAAGATTCTGCTGTCATCCTAAAAATATAAGTCCTTTAGGGAGCACTTTTTTTATTTTACTGTAATGCAAGCTATTTTGCCTTGTTGCATAGCCAGAAATTATAGGCACCATGAATTGGAATCAACTGGATGCCAAATGAGGTAGCTATGCCCACATTCCTATTCACGGTGGCCTTAGGAAATACAGTCCTTTCATTAGCTGTTTAATTGTCTTGGGAACATCCCGAGTCAATATTTTTATTTCCTGTTTTCACCTGCCAGTGGTGAACATTTTTCTCCATTTTCTGAACATATGACTAAATTTAACACGGTAGTTATAACAAGACCTGCAGGAAGCTGCCCAGGCCAAATGAACTGGAAAACCTGAACAATTTAAAATATGCTTTTCTATTTTGAAGCAAGTCTTAAAGTTCTGAAGATCCTTCCTCCTCATGCCCTAATTTCATTGTGATGCCACCATTTCTTTGAAAATCTTTCCAAACACGTGCAAAGTTAAAAGCTGTCTTAAGTTCTTTAAGTTCATTAAATAAATAAGGCAGAACATTTTATGGATTTATTTGGATGAACTAATTAGAAAACATCTGTGTATTCTAGAAGGACAACCCCTTTTTATTTTAGCTTACTGAAAGCAACAACTAAACCTTTTATTTTTCTCTTTTTTAGAAATTTTTACTAAAATACAGTTGACTTAACAATGCTGTATTAGCTTCAGGTATACAGCAAAGTGAATCAGTTATACATATGTATGTGTTATACATATGTATAAATATATTCTATATATTCTTTTTATATTCTCCTTTGTTATAGATAATTACAAAATAGCAAGTATACTTCCCCGTGCTCTACAGTAGTTGGTTATCTACTTTATATATAGTAGTGTATATATTTTTATCCCAAACTCCTAATTTACCCCCCTTCCCCTTTGGTAAGCATAGCATATGGCAGATAAACTTTAAATGAAGCCAAATTACACAATATTGAAATTTATTTTCAATAATCTTTGAAATTTTTACAGCTTGCTTTAGCATCTTTTTATGACCTAAAGCCTAATTATATTCTGGAAGAGACATTAAGCCACCATACATGTATTATCTCTCAATAAATTATTTTTATCCATCCAGCAAAATGTGGTTCTTTTTATCTGAAAATAAAACTTCGCTAAGATAAGAAATGGAGAAGGCAATGGCACCCCACTCCAGTACTCTTGCCTGAAAAATCCCATGGACAGAGAAGCGTGGCAGGCTGTAGTCCATGGGGTCACTAAGAGTCGGACATGACTGAGCAACTTCAATTTCACTTTTCACTTTCATGCATTGGAGAAGGAAATGGCAACCCACTCTGGTGTTCTTGCCTGGAGAATTCCAGGGACGAGGGAGCCTGGTGGGCTGCCATCTATGGGGTCACACAGAGTTGGACACGACTGAAGTGACTTAGCAGCAACATAAGAAAGACATAAAATACATTGATTTTCATAATCCATTTTGCATTTCTTTGTTCTTTTCAAACAAGCAGATTTCAAAAAAATGCATGAAGAAAAGTGACCAATGCTCTTCTCGTATAACATCTCAAAATACCAACCAGAAAGTGTACCTGCAGTGGATTGAAGGCCCAAACTTGTCAGAACAGTGTAATAATAAATAGATCTTCCTTTTAAGGATTTTAAAAACATGCATGCTGTAAATGAGCTTGAGGTCTCAGTCAGAGCAGTATAGAAGAAAAGAATTAGAAATTAATAGCTAGTTCAAGAGGAGATGGACAAATTCATAGAGTGCCATGGGAACATACACATTGCCATATGTAAAATAGATAGCCAATGGGAATTGCTGAAAAGAAGCAGGGAGCTCAAACTGGGCCCCTGTGACAACATAGAGGGGTGGGATGGGGTTGGAAGTGGGAGGGAGGGTCAAGAGGAAGGCAACATACATACACCTGCGATTGATTCATGTTGATGTAAGGCAGAAATCAACACAATATTGTAAAGCAATTATCCTCCAATTAAAAATAAATACATTTTTACAAATAAATTTAAAAATTAGACTACATTAAAAAAAAAGAGAGGGATTTGGGAGGGATGATCCATGGGGGTTTCTCTGGGGGTGGCCAAGGCCATGACAGTGAAGGAGAAAGCACAGCTGTAACTTGACACAGCTCCAGGGCCAGGAGGGCAGAGTAGAAAGAACCAGAACTCACCTCCTCCCACAGGCATACCAAAATTACAGCTACTTACAGAGCAACTATCTATAAAAACAATCTATAAAACAAAGACTATAAAAACAAAGTCTATCTATAAAAGTTTATCTAAAAAAAGCTTATTAAAGTTTATCTACAAAGATAAAGACTAGCAGAAAAGCTTTTCCATAGCTAGAGACATTAAGAAGGAACCACAATGAAATAAGTAGGAGGGGCAGAGATGATCTATGGGATTGATGACCCCTGGATTGATGACCCATGAATGAGAGGAATATCCTAATCCTAAAGTCCTCCCCAAGGAACAAGGGCTAAAAACTCCACACTGAGTTCTCCAGCCCAGAGATCCTATATCAAAAACCAGCAGGGCTCATGTTTAGGAGAGCTGGAGGTTTCTTTGGGAGACAGACTCCACTCTTTTAAGGTATAAGAATTAGCTCACAAGATCCAAGTCCCAGTACAGAGGCAGCAGTTTGAAAGGGGCCTGGGTCAGACGCACTTGCTGATCATGGAGTGCCTCACGGAGAGGCAGGAGGAAATTAGGATCCCCCCCACCCCCACCCCGCTGAGGATGGAGACCCTGGCAGCAGCCATCTGGGGGAGTTCACATATGTTCAGTCACTCAGTTATATCCAACTTTGTAATCCCATGGGCTGTATCCTGCCAGGCTCCTCTGTCCACGGAATTTTCTCAGCAAGAGTATTGGAGTAAGTTGCCGTTTCCTCCTCCAGGGCATCTTCCTGACGCAGGGATCAAACCTGTGTCACCTGCATCTCCTGCTTCGCAGGTGGATTCTTCCACCACTGAGCCCCTGGGGAAGCCCTTAAGGGAGCTCATTCTACTATAACAACTTGCTGGCAAGTGTTATTTTGGAATCCCCTCTCCAGCCTCTTAGTGCCAGGGTTTTACCCATCCACCAGCAGATCAGCTCCACACTTGCTAGGTCATTCAAACTGCTCTGTGGGGACCCGGCAGCATCCAGCACAAGCTCCACACCCCCTAGGCTGCTCAGACAGCAGCTCCTCCAAACACTGGGCCATCATCAAACCGCAGGGCCCCCAGGCTTTGCTGTTAGCAACTGGGACCTGGCTCTGCTCTCCAGCGGGCCCAGAGACACCTCACACAGCAAGGGCTCACAGCCAACTGCTAGAGAGACCAGCCCTGCCTGCGGGTTGGTTGCCAGAAGGGAGTGGTGTAGGGGTAAAGGAGATTAAGAGATTCAGATCTCTGATTATACAATAAATAAGCCATGAGGATATAATACACAGTATAAGGAATATGGTCAATAATATTGTAATAATTGGGAATAGATGGTTACTATTGCGGTGATTATTTCATAGTGTAGGCAAATTTCAAATTACTATGTAATCAGTTCAGTTTAGTTTAGTCACTTAGTCATGTCTGACTCTTTGCGACTCCGTGAACTGCAGCACGCCAGGCCTCCCTGTCCATGACCAACTCCCAGAGTTTACCCAAACTCATGTCCATTGAGTCGGTGATGCCATCCAACCATCTCATCCTCTGTCGTCCCCCTCAATCTTTCCCAGCATCAGGGTCTTTTCAAATGAGTCAGCTCTTCGCATCAGGTGGCCAAAGTATTGGAGTTGCAGCTTCAACATCAGTCCTTCCAATGAACACCCAGGACTGATCTCCTTTAGGATGGACTGGTTGGAATCTCCTTGCAGTCCAAGGGACTTTCAAGAGTCTTCTCCAACACCACAGTTCAAAAGCATCAATTCTTCTGCACTCACCTTTCTTTATAGTCCAACTCTCACATCCATACATGACTACTGGAAAAGTATATGACTATGTAATAGTACACCTGAAATTAACATGATATTGTACATCAACTGCATTTCAAGTTAATTAATTCATTAATTCCAGTGTTAACTTGCCAACTGTGCCTGCATGCTCAGTCTCTTCAGTCATGCTGACTCTCTGTGACCTGTGGACTGTAGCCCATCAGGCTCCTCTGTCCATGGGATTCTCCAGGCAAGAATACTGGGGTGGACTGCCATGCCCTCCTCCAGGGGATCTTCCCAACCCAGGGATTGAACCTGCACTGCAGGTGGAATCTTTACAAACTGAGCCACCTGCTAATTGTGGAGTGGATCATTTAGAGTCATTGTAGAAAGGGAACTTCAGTTCCCAGGTGTATCTGTAACCAAGAGTTTCTGACCTTCTTGAGCTGTGACAGTTTCTCTTCAATTACTTGATTTAATTAGACCCAATTCCTATCTACATCCATCATAAAGCACGTGGGCAAGTTTATATACGCTTTTCTTGAACTTTACTCAGTTCAAAAACTAGACCAAACACATTGGTCTACTTTAATAAGTGACTGTTTATATATCTGAAATAATTTCTCAACATATGGAAAACAGAAATTACCCAGATCATGCAATAATTTAGGGCTTTTAAGAGTTTCTATATACTATTGATGCATTTATAAATGCTGCACATGTATGGAATGAACACATAAAAAAATTTCTCTGTTTATGAAAGTATTTTCACCCTCAAAATTATCATTTAGCTAAGTAATTAAGTAATTAAAGTTACTAAGTATTTAAGATACCCAGCATTATTCTATGTGTTCTGCACATATAGTCTCTCCCTTTTTTAAATTTAATTTTACTGGAGTATAGTTGAGTGAAAATGTTGTGCTAGTTTCAGGCAGTTACTTTCACAACAAAGTGATTCAGTCTCTTAATCCTGACAACTCTCTAAGTGGATCCTATTATCTCTAGTGGGCTACAGTCCACGGGGTCACAAAGAGCTGGACATGACTGAAGCAACAGGCAATGGCACCCCACTCCAGTACTCTTGCCTGGAAAATACCATGGACGGAGGAGCCTGGTGGGCCGCCATCTATGGGGTCACACAGAGTCGGACATGACTGAAGTGACTTAGCAGCAGCAGCAGAAGCAACTTAGCATGCACTTAGCAGAGCACAGAAAGGGAAAGCACTGTGTTCAAGACCAGCCAGCTAGAAAGTGGAAGAGCTGGAGAAGGAAATGGCAACCCACTCCAGTATTCTTGCCTGGGAAATCCCATGGACAGAGGAGTCAGGCAGGCTACAGTCCATGGGGTCACAAAGAGTCAGATAAGACAGAGCAACTAAACCACCATCACCACCAAGCAGAAGAGCCAGGGTTGAATCCCAAGCAGTCTGGCTCTAGAGAACCTACTCTTACCACAACACAATACAGTATCTAATCTCATCTGGTTAGGGAGGCACTATTCTATCCATTTTGAGATGAGAAAACTGAGACTCAATGGAGTTAGTAACTTTCAAGTTTATTCAGCTAACATGTGATAGATACTTTCTGATTCCAAAGCCACTGACCAGCTCATAAAACCATGACAGCCTCCAAAACACAGGACCACTGTGTAAAATGTGAAAGTTACCATGATCATGAACAACAGAAGCAAAAACAGACAAATGATAGTAGTGGCCTGATTCACATTATCTCATGAGGATGTTCACCCTTGATGGGATCCGTGCACCCACTAATCACAGGACCACAGTTCCAGGCTAAACCTAACCCCTGGCCCAGAGCTATAACGATCAACACCAGAGATGGCCTTGGTGTTCCTAATCTTTACAAATCCAGAGAGTAGTTTCTCTGCCTCCAGGAGCAGCCACAAGGCTAGCCAGAAGGAAATTCAACCCAGAGGCCCAAAACTGGATTCAAATAGGAACTTCCCACAAGGCTGAGTCAGGAATTGGGAGGCCAGTGACACAAAGAAAGAGAAAAGCAGATCACAGATGAAAAAGCCTTTGCCACTGAAGGTGTTTTCCTCCTAGATGAGCATTTTGGATTTCCAAGTGGCTGCTTCCTGCTGAGCTTAGAAGGGCCTGGCCTCTGCTATGCACTAACAAGTAGGAGAATTTTGAACTCAAACATGAAAGCACAGCAGCAGGTCTCAGAGTCCACAGCTCAGGCCCGCTGGGAGGCCCGGTCAGTTCACACAGCATATGTGCCCTGCTTATCATCCTGTTTAATGGACGAGGCCAAACCAAACAGCAAACATAAATGGTGGAGTCTTCAGCTCTGGTCTCAAAGTGCATGCTGACCTCACCTTGCAGTTTTTGTATAAGTCATTTGGGTTATATATATTTGACAGGAAACATTAAGAGCCCAAGTTATGCAAAACTTTAAAAGGGAAGAAAGTTTCAAAGTTATAGCTAATTAGAAGACTCATCACCTTACATCCATCTTCCCATTTTCCTCCATCAAGCAAATCCTGAAATTCAGTGAAACCATGGAAACATGTAGCTTAACCACATGTGAACCCAAACAAAAATAATCAGAATGATCATCACAAAAGCCTAGGCATTATTAACATATGTCTTAGGCTGAAGATTGGGCTCACTTATTTACACAAAACTCAAATCAGAACATTTAAGTATAATAAGAACCTGTGGCTTCCAGTTCAAGATGGCAGAGTAGAGGACATGCATTCATCTCCTGCAAGAGCAACAAAATTCCAACTAGCTGTTGAATAGCCATTGACAGGAGAATGCTGGAACCCACCAAAAAAAGACCCCATGTCCAAAAACAAAGAAGAAGGTCCAGTGAGACTGTAGGAGGGGCACAATCACGATAAAATAAAATCCTATACCCACCAGATGGTTGACCCACAGACTAGAGAAAAATAATACCAAAGATGTTCTCACACTGTTGTGAAGGTTCTGAACCCCATGTCAGTCTTCCCAGCCTGGGGATCTGACAAAGGGACCGGGAATCCCCAGGGAATCTGGCCTTGAGGGCCAGTGGGATTTAATTATTGAACTTCCAGAGGGAAACAGAGACTTCAGTCTTGGAGGGCACAAAAAAATGTTGTGCCCTCCAAGACCCAGAGGAGAGGAGCAGTGACCCCACAGGAGAAAGAACCAAAATGACCTGTTAATTTTGGAGGGCCTCCTGTGGAGGTGTGAGTCGGCAGGGGCTCACCACAAAAACAGGGGCACTGGAAGGTGCCCCTTGACATAAACTCTCTTGGAGTTCACCATTAACCTTACCATAGAGCCCACAGACCCCAGGGTTGGGTCCCCTCAGGTCAAACAACTACCAGGAAGTACAACCCTACCCATCAGCAAATAATTAGATTAAAACCTTATTGAGCAAGGCCCTGCCCACCAGAGCAAGACCCAGTTTTTCCCATCGCCAGTCCCACCCATCAAGAAGCCTCTTAGCCTCTAAGCCTCTTAGCCTCATCCATCAGAAAGCAGACAGAAGAAGCAAGAAGAAGCACAGTCTTACAGTAGCTAACACAAAAACAATATTACAGAAAGTTAATCACAATGAAAAAGCAGAAAGTTAAGTCCTAGATGAAGGGACAAGATAAAATCCCAGAAAAACAACTAAATTAGATGGAGATAGGAAACCTTCCAGAAAAAGAATTCAGAATAATGATAGTGAAGATGATCCAGGATCTTGGGAAAAGAATGGAGGCAAAGATTGAGAAGATGCAAGAAATGATTACCAAAGACCTAGAAGAACTAAAGAACAAATAAACAGAGATGAATAATACACTAGAAGGAATCAATAGAAGAATTACTGAGGCAGAAGATAGGATAAATGACCTGGAGGACAGAATGGTGGAAATCACTGCTACAGAACAGAATATAGAAAAAAGAATGAAAAGAAATAAAGACAGCCTGATGGCAACCCACTCCAGTATTCTTGCCTAGAGAATCCCATGGACAGAGGAGCCTGGTGGGCTACAGTCCATGGAGTCACAAAGAGTCGGACATGACTGAACAAACACTCACTCACTCACAAGAGACCTCTGGGACAACATTAAATGCACCAACATTGCCGTTATAGGGGTACCAGAAGGCAAGAAGAGAAAGGACCTGAGAAAGTATTTGAATACATAATAGTGGAAAACTTCTCAAACATGAAGAAGGGAAATAGCCAACCAAGTCCAGGAAGCACAGAGAGTTCCAGGAAGGATGAACCCACAGAGGAACACACCAAGACACATAGTAATCAAGCTGACAAAAATTAAAGACAGAGATAAAATATTAAAAGCAACAAGGGAAAAATTACAAATAACTTACAAAGGAACACCCATCTGGCTATTATCAGCTGATTTCTCAACAGAAACTATATTCAAAGTGATGAAAGGGAAGAACCTACAACCAAAGAAACTCTTCCCAGGGAGACTCTTCTTCAGATTTGATGGAGAAATCAAAAGCTTTCCAGACAAGCAAAAGTTAAAAGAATTCAGCACCAGCTTTACAGCAAACGCTAAAGGAACTTCTCTAGGCAGGAAACACAAGAGAAGGGAAAGATCTACAGAAAATAAAGGCCACAATATTAAGAAACGGTAATAGGATCATATACATCGATAACTACCTTAAATGTAAATGGACTAAATATACCAACCAAAAGACATAGACTGGTTGGATGAAAACATGTGCATGTATGCATTTCCACTTACTCTGCTTCATCCCTCCCCCTCAAGTTGTATGTAATTATTTTATATTGTTAAGTTAATCATGTTCCCAGTACGGCTTACAATTGTAATTATCTTTTATTTTTTGTCTGGCTATTGATTGTGAAAACGTATAAACATCTTTTACTATAGTGACTATGTAACATTTACTCACTTAATACCATTGTATCATGATTGGTCAACAGAAAAATAATAGAACTCTATATTACCAAAACTAGGATCTAATAGAAAAACCTGTTTTCACTTTTTTGAAATCCAGATGTATATCAGAATTATCTTGAAATTTTTTGAAAAATACAAATGCTCAGGTATTGCTTTTTTTCTGCAGAGCCCCAGGTATGTTTCTAATGAGCAGTCATGTTTAAAAACAACTGGACTATATGATGATCTTTTACTTTCATCTAGTTTGTTTTATTTTTTCTATTTCATATGCAGTGCTCCCATTTCATTTAGTTTATGATCTCCAATTTCTCCATCTCTTCTCTCTTTTTTTTGATGTTCTTTCTCAAGTCTTTATTAAAGCGTAGTAGAAAAGCTTTTGTATACATATATATATATAAATATATATATTTTAGAAAACTTATGAATTTTTGCCTAACTAAAAAATTTATGACATTTGATTCCACTTTTTGACTTAGTATGCATAGAATGGTAGATTTATAATTAAAAAATAGATATGCAACAAGCAACAAAGGTTTACTGTATAGCATAGGGAACTATAGTCAGTATCTTGTAATAACCTATGATGGAAAATAATTTCACAAATAATATATGTGTATTGTATAACTGAACCACCTGGCTGTGCACCTGAAACACTGTAAGTCAACTATACTTCAATAAAATATATATTAAAAAAAAAGAATTTGCAGTCTCTGAAAGGTCATTATTCTACATCTTAATTATGCTTTATGTAATGTGTACTTTGGTTAACTTTAGTTTACTTTCTGAAACTAATAAATCTCTATGGCGATAATTTCATTTAAAAATATATATTATATACATCATATTGTACATATGTATAATGTATGGATATTATATTCATTGTATATATTTTATATTGTATTTTTAAAGTATTATATACATAAAGCATATATATAAAGGATTTTATATATGTATATATATAAAGTCAATTTCAATAGACCAAACATTAGTCTTGGTCTATATCCAGTTTCTCAACCTCAGCACCATTGACATTATGGACCAGATTAAGTATTTGGTGTGGGGAACTAGCTTGTGCATTGCAGAACATTTAGCAGTACCTCTGGTCTCTACCAACTAGATGCCAGTAACACTGCCCACATTTGTGAAAGCCTAAAACTTTTCCAGACATTGTCAGATACACCTTAAAGGCAAGTCAAAATCATTCCTGGTTGAGAGACATTGATCTCTATGAAACTGAGGATAAGTTTTGAATATTGATCAACCCTTCTCATTCACAGGCAATCATCCAGTAATTGCTATTACTCTAAACTAATGGTTGACAGTAATGAGTAGACCTATTGTTGAATGTTTTAATCCAAGCTAATTATTTGCCTTTTAAGTTCACAATAAATGATTTTATCATGGTTTTGCCTCTTCTGAATATCATGAAAATCCAATTATACACAAAAGTCTTTGTATTACATAGCAGGATAAATATTCAGTTGACTCCAGAACAACATGAGTTGGGCATCAACCCTCTGTACAGTTGAAAATCCACATATAACTTACAGTCAGCCCTCCATCTATGCAGTTCCTTTGTATCTGTAGTACCATATGCAATGATTCAACCAACCAAGCATCGTGTAGTGCTTGGTTGTAAATCTGTAGTAAATTCTACAGAATTTACTATTTTAAAATGTCCACATGTATATGGACCTGCGCTATTCAAACCTATGTTGTTCAAGGGTCAGCTTTACAATATATGTACAAATGATATGCAACTAAATATTAAAATTCTGAAAAATCTGAATTTTTCAAACTATTCTTGTCTACTAATAAGACATCAGAGTTCATTCAAAAAGTATATGGGGTTTTCTTCAAGTCTGATAAAGTCTACAAAACTCAAAATGTGTAAATGAATGTGACTTTTAAAATACATATAATGTCAAAGAATAAGGTCAAGAAATTTGGTCTCTAAAAACCTGTGTTTTTGTCTTTCCCACTATGTTGGGCTTCATGAGCAGCATTAAGATGAATCATACCAACATGAGGCTTTGCTTGAAAAGGCATGTCAATAGTACAGTGGTTAAAAAAAGAGAAAAAATAAATTACCGCTAACATTTGGTATTTAGGAATGGTTTCTACATAATGGGTAGACAAAAAGGAGAAATTTTGAGAAACGCATCAAGGCGGTAAAGTATAGGGTGTGTTCAGACAAATAAGAATATTTAACTAGTCTGGATTATGGAATTGTAGGCTCTAGGCAAAGCAAGTTGGGGGAAGAAGATATGGTAAGGAAAAGTGAAAAATGAAATAATTGAAACCAGATTATAGAAGGCCTGCATTTCAGATTAATGAGACTGGTTTGTTCTATAACTGATTGGAAAAAAATTGAAGAAAATGGATCAGAAAGACCAGAGGCAGGTGTTAAGACGATGTGCTTTTTCTGTATATCAGACATAGCATCCATCTTCTACCTATTTCTAAACCAGTTGACCGTCATCACCTATAAGTAAAACATGGCCCCTAAAGGAACTCTGGTCTGATTCTGAGACCTAGGAACAAGTCATATTTGTGACTGACTTGCCTCTCAGTTTGTGCCCATTGGTTAATAATTGTTTGTCCTATTTTAAGACTACCTCCACCTTATTCTCAATTCTAGTAATTAGGCCTTGGCTTTTCCCTTTATTTATAGCCCTACTGACACCTCAGGACATGTGGGATAGAAGCTAACTCCTGAAACAACCCTCATCTACCACCAGGAGTAAAATCCAACTGCTATGGCCATGGCCTGTCTGGGGTGCATCTTCCAGTCTTGCTGGATCTGGTTGCCACGTGGTCATGCACTGATCCCCAGTGGCTGCCATCAGATGATTCCCTGTTGCCTTAGTCTGTAGACACTGGAGTCACTGGATTTTGTGAGACTCTTCCACTCCCTGTGCCACCCAAGTGGGCACATTCATTTCAGGTCCAGGACCATGTGTGCCTTGTCTCACTGAGGTCAGCCCTCCCTGCACAACTGGGGTAAGTGATGACAGATAACTGGCCGGCAGAAAGGATGGATGGGAGGAAAGAAAAAAAAACACCCAGAAAGGTTAGCAAGGAATCTACGAGCAGTACTGAGGGCGGCCCAAACCATACTAATCACGCTCCTTAAGAAAGTTAGAAAAATATGTTTTAATGCAAAAGCAAACTATTTTTATAATGTGTTTTGTACGAAAAAAAAAAGTTTTTATAATTAAATATGGTACATAAAATCCCCCCTTTTACTGCTCTACACTTACTATTTTAACCTAGGGCCATTTTCAGTCCAATCTCTTATAACATCCCTTTACTTTCCTCATTACAGTCTCTTTTATTTCCAGATGTTACACTTCTTTTAAATAACTGCAAAGATGTCAAATCAGATTAGCTCTTCCATTTCAAAAGTGAAAAGCTCCAGCAAGTAAAGACAAACTTTTATGGCAAATTGGTTAATAAAGTGCTGTCTCATGAGAATTGGACCTTCAGCTAGAAAAGTGATTCTTAATGCTTAACATCTCCTTCTGCAATCTGAATTCTTCCTGCAGTCACTGAAAATTCTTTCTGGTCTAACCACAACTCATCCCAAGTGTACACACTTGGATTGGATTGCCTTTTTACTCCCCGATTTAATTAAAAACTAAGACAAACAAACAAAAAATACAGACTCTGCTAACATAATCCAGCTTAGTTCTATCATTCTGTGTCATTATTCTACTTCAACCTCAGTGATTATATTTTCTAGCCTTTTAGCCAGACTGTAGTGGTTCTCAACATTTGCTTCTAAAAAAAAATGCTTATAAATTAATGCAAATGAAGTGCTTAAAACAGTGCCTGAAATACTGCCTTATATAGTAAGAGCTATGTAAGTGATTACTATTATTATTAACAGCCCCTGGACTCCACTTAAAACTAATTAAATCCAAATCCATGAAGATAGGTGTGGTCAATGTCCCTGGGCTCACACACTGGAAATTTTTCCAAAGCTCTCTATGTGTTCCAGTGAGCAACTAGTGTTGAGAAACTCTGAGGTTTAACCAAGCGCTGATGAAACAAATCCTATGGCTTAAATCTTAAAAAGGCTGACCAGTCCCATTCCGTTACCCATTGATAGAAAAAAATCTACATCTGCCAGGCACTGTGCATGTCAAAGAAGACATAAAAAAATTAATAAGACAATCTCTACCCTTAAGCAACTAGCAAACAGTTAGGTCAAGTAGACCATATCCAAATAAATCCAGAGTGATTCTTTAAGGTAAGAATAGTGATATTAACTAAAAATGTGAGTTGGACAAAGAAAGGATCAGCCACTTCTACTTGGATAAAGCAAGGAAGGCTCCCAAAAATAGAGAAACTTGAACTGACCCTTCAGGGCTGAATGGGATTGTGTTGGACAGAAAGAAGGGATAGACACAGGTCTAAAACGTACAGCAAAGGTGAAGAGCACAAAGTGTCCAGGGACCTATGAAGAAGTAAAAGAGTTAAAGGAGAAGACGCACTGAAGGAAAAGCTGGACAGAGTGGGCGAGCCTGTAAAACCTGGACAAACAATTGTGACTTTTCTCTTGTAGATCAAAGGGATCCAAGGAGCCATCGTAAGAATTACTCAGCCACAAAAAGGAATGAAATTGGGTCATTTGCAATGATGTGGATGGACCTAGAATCTGTCACACAGACTGGGGTAAATCAGAAAGACAAATATCGAATATTAACACATATAAGTGGAATCTAGAAAAATAGTACTGATGAACCTATTTGCAGGGCAGGAATAGAGACACAGATGTAGAGACTGGACATATGAACACGGTGGCAGGTGGTGAGGGGGGAAACAGGGAGATTAGGACTAATGTACATACATCACCGTGTATAAAATAGCTAGCTAGTGGGAAGCTGCAGTCTAGCACAGGGAGCTCAGCTTGGTGCTCTGTGGTGAACTAGAGGGATGAGCAGGGATGGGTGGGTGGGAGGGAGGTCTAAGAGGGAGGAGATACTATGTATAAATACAGCTAACTCACTTCTTTGTACAGCAGAAATTAATACAATGTTGTAAAACAATTATACCAAAATAGAAAAATAAGACAATTATCTCTACAATGTATGTCTCTCTCATCTTCATATATCAAAGGCAGCAATAAAGCCACATAGTACATATAGGCTCTCAGTGATCATGTTGATATGCTCAGATGAAACCACCTTATCCATTGTGTCTTCACCCAGTTCTCTTGAGGAATAAAGACAAGATGTTCTAGAAGTTAAAATTTTAATCATAAGTCAAACTAAGCTAAGAAAATTATTCTACGAATCTTTTACTCATTTCTTTCCATGGATACAAATAAAGGAAGTGTTTTTGATTTTGTTTTTAAATGTAAGTTTCTACATTAGATCCATCCAAGATTTTATACAAAATTGTGCTGCGAAAACCTGAGAAAAGAAAGTGTGAATCTCACAGATGAAAGAAATTGATTTCAAAAGTAACTACACTTGAAGGGGGATATCTTGAAGTTATACATTTCTTAACAGAATTTCTGAACAGAAGTTTTCTTTCAAAATAAGACTACACATAAGAATTGGCACATTTGAGTTAGCGGGTGAATGTATCGCTTTAATAATAATGATAGCAAATATGTCTTGTGGGCTTTTTAGTACAAGATTGTGCGTGTTTGTGTGTGTGTGTGCACAGTCGCTAAGTCCTGCCTGACTTTTTGTGACTCTATGGACTGTAGCCTGCCAGGCTCCTCTGTCCATGGGATTTTCCAGGCAAGAATACTGGGGTGATCTGTCATCTCCTCCTCCAGGGGATCTTCCCAACCCAGAGATCGAACCCACGTCTCAACATTTCCTGAGTTAGCTTACTTTCCTCACTACAAATATGTCAGTACTATTTAACTCTGTTTTACAGATGAGGAAACTGAGAGTTAATATGGTTTAAAAGGGTGTCCAAAACTGTCCAGGGTCTGATATGTTACCATACGTGAAAGCTAACAAGTTAGACTAGTTTCCTCGAAGCTTGCAGAAGGCAGGAGACTTCTGGGTCAGAGACAACGTTATTATGCACAGCACTAGCAGTAGACAGAGTACCAGCATTTTCTTTGGCCAATTTTCTGAATCCCAGTCCCATAGAGCAACACAGAGTTGGGTGAGACCTGCACAGTGTAGACTGAGTTACAAGAATTGCATAATGCGTTACAGGAATATTTGTAAAATATGCCAGCCCTTTGCTCCAGAAGGAGATGCTGTCTCTATCTTCAAAGGTTATTTTCTAAAAAACATGCTTGAAACAGTCTAAACCAAAAACAGTCACTCCTTCTGCCTGAAGGATGTGAAGACACAGAGAACCACGGAGAACTGTCTCCCAACAATAGGTTGCCCAGGTTCACACAATTAGGAATGGTAGAACCAAGATCTGAACTTACACCCACATCATGTGAGCAGCAGAGCTCTATGCCAAAGGTATCAGGAAACAAAGCATATAGGACACCCTGAGTTTTATGGAACTTGAGAATCTAGATCTTCTAATCATTTCAGAAGAGGATGAACCCAAAAGATTTCCAAGGAGCCTCAACTGTCAACATTGGTTAAGAATTTCTCCCTTTAAAGGTAGGGAAATAAAAGAGAAAAAAAAGCAAAACATATCCTCTGGAGGATCTTAGATCTTTTTATGCAATGAGAAAATTTTTAAAGACATAGAGAACACAATGGTGCCAGGGTGGGGTGCGGGGGGAACCTAGGATGTTCTTGGATGTTGTCTGCAGATGCTGTCTTTTAATTCTAGCCTGACATAAAGAGTAGATGAACCATGTTTCAATACTAGGTCAACAGTGGAGCTAAATATGTTTTTTTTCCCCCACCATAAACTATTTTAGACCTTTAGGTTCTCTATTCAGGAGATCTCAAAGAATGATTATGATTTCTGTCTTCCTTCAGTCTAAGGACTCAGAGAATTTCCCCTTTTGCTTTTCAGAGGAGAAAAAAACCATTGGCTTAAATACAACAAAAGCCCATGTCTACTCCTTCTGGCTGCACCAGCTTTGTGGATGTGTATGGAAAGCCACACCCTACCCTGAGTCAAACCCAACTGGCGTGCCTGTCCATCTCATGCTGGTCCTCACTGGCCACTCAGGAGCTCACTGTGGAGGAGACTGCGCTGCTGTAATCTGGGATCAAACTCAATGAAAACACTACTCCCTCATCAAGGTCTACTTGTATGGATACTCAGCCTCCTAGAGGCTGATAAATGAGTCTCCATCTGTTCAGCACCGGTACCCAGTTTTTTGAGGGTTGCAGTGTCCACTGCTGATGATAAACACTGTTTACTGACCTCTTAGCACAGCAGTACTGACTTGGAAAAGGGAAACAGTTTCATCTGGTCTTAACATGTAAACACTCAGAGTAAGTCTCAGTGGGAATGCCGGCTTTGAGAGATTTCAACAAGACTGTACACCCAAGCCAAAGATTTGTTTCTGCACATTGCAAAGACCAGTTTCCTGTTTTATGCTCTGTACACAGCCATGCTCAATGAGTGAGACCTGCTGGAGATCCCCTTCTGTGTCAGAGAAACAAAGTGTTAAGTCGGCCATGGGTCAGTGAAATCACTGTTTGCTCTAGAGCATGCCCAAGAAGAGGGAGATTGAGTCTCTCTTCCAGGATTTGAAAGCTGTCCTGAATCCACGGCCCATGCAGATGCTGGTATGCTGCTTGGTATTTGGGGATTTCTTGCTGATGAATATAATATGGCCAAAGCCTTGCTTGGCTGCAAAGAGAAACCAGAGAAAAATAAAGATGTGCTTTTGTTGGTAACATACTGTGGGGTCAGGATGTTGTTCTAGTGACTCACTAGCAAAAAAGATGTGGTAGGAAAACTAAACTCAACCCCATGACAAAGTGCTATGGCTTTTGTTTAATAAGAATTCCAGCCAACTCACTGGCCAGGATTTTTTTTTTTTTTTTTTTGTATAGGCTAGATCTACATGATTCCAAAATATCCAGTACATTTAATTCTAAAATTTGTTTCAGTGACCTGGCTCATTTTGCTTGTGAAATGTTAAATCTGAATTTAACTGCTTTGGACAAATAATATAAACAGCATATACACTGAGTGTCTATCTGATTAACAGTGTCCTGAGATTTTTGGATGCTTTGGTATTTTATTGACAGATAGAGCTCAGAGCTCCTGGAACCCATGCCCCGATGACCATCCCTGCCTTTTGGCTTCTAGACTAGACAATGTATTTCTCAAGTAGAACAGGGCCATTGTCATTGGGCTAGAGGAGATGGGTGAGAAGGTGTAACTAACCATCTCAAATCCATGCTGTCCATCTTTGAGGCTTTCTGCCAAACACTTAGCTTTTTATTGTCTTTTTTTAACCGCTTAATTAAAGTCTTTGTTATAGTCTGAGTTTTTATCTTTAAATTAATGATTCTTCCACAACCATAAATCATGACATATACATTCCTGTCTAAGCCATGTTACTCATCTTTCTTACCTTCATGTGGAACAGAGTGTCTTTCCATCATCACCTTTCAAATCTGGTCTCTACTTTAAGGTCCAGTTCAAAACCATCTCTTCTATGAAACAAACATGCATTCCCTCTATACCATGGAATGAGGCCACAAAACTATGTCTGTAGTTTTATTATAGCACGCTCTGCCCTGGGTTATAACTCTATGCATCTATGTCTGCATCAGCACTAACTTGTTATCCCCTTGAGTTCTGCACTTCTGTTTACCCTCAGGAGCCCACTTTTCCTCCACTTCATTAGCTTCCTACCCAGCTCAGTTATTCACCTATAGCAGGTAATTTTTGAATTGAACGATGCCCACATCTTCCAAGTAAATAGGCCGGATGACAAAGTGATGCAGGGGATAGGTGATGGGGTGGTAGGTGGTGGGAGAAAGAAGGAGGAACATTGTCAAATTGGAAATCCAACCTGATTTAGCATCTAACACATAATTAGTTATGTTGGCAAATACTATAAGAAAAAGACTCAAACACAATTGCTCTGCACTTTAAAATGCCTTGTTTTTCCTTTAGTGTATTTATTCATACACAAACAATAATTACTTTTCTCCTGATTGAAACATGAATGTTTCTACTTGGCTTCCTTTTGGATGAATTGCTTCAGAACAATCTAATTCTGGTAATGAAGTAAATCTTCTCACTGCTCCTGATCAACAACCCCATCCTTTGTTTTAAAACAATAATTTGATGCCTAAATACCACCTTTCCCTCAAGGCAATGAAAAGAGAAGACAAAAGCCAGCAAAAGCTAATATAAAACATCACCACCAGCTAAAATTCAATTCACATCAGGATGCCAGTGACTCTGAGTGGCTGGTTACTGCTACGAAAGGGAAGGACATATTCAAAACGGAACTACCTAGACCATAGGAGTGAACTTTTTTCATATATTGAAAGATGCAGCCCTCATCCTAAATGCACTTTTAATAAGAATCAGTATTCTTGGGGGATTCAGGAACCAGATTTCTTTAGAGTCAGTCATTGACTCACTGGGAATTTTATTTTCAACTTTGAGAATGTTCACGATTCATGCTTCGTCATCTCTATTGACGGTTGACATCCTTTCAAATGTATCACCCTGGGTGTTTGATGGTCCTGTTCTGTGTTTTTTAATTTAAATGGCCCCACCATCTTGACTCAGTTTGATTATTAAAAACAGAGTCTAAGGATTTTACACTATGCGTCACACACTGTGGACCTCTGCGCTCTGCCAATACTGTACTTGGGATTTCTAATACTTAGCAATTTTCTGACATTGTGGTTGAGGTCATCTCAGAAAGACCTGCATTTATATTTTCCCTTTGTGATGCAAAATCAATACTTTGCTGTCTGAGAAAAAGTGAAGCACACCATTCATGTTAGCCTGCTGGGTGACAACATAAACATGTAAACAGCAATCTCCGCGTGTTATATGAACACGGAAGCTAAAATAAGTCCTGCTGATTGTTGACTCTCTTGTTGCAAATATTAAATTTGTTCAGGTTTCAGTTTTTTAAAGTCTCGTCTTTCTGCACTCTTTATTTTTTTTTTAAGAGTTTCATGAAAAACATGCAGAATGACCAAAATACACTATAATGTTCTTATAACACTCCACATAAAAATTTCCATTTATCTTTCCACATGCTTTCTGCAAAGTCAAATCTCTTTCTTTTTTTCTTTCTCTCTTTCTTTGCTCTCTTTCCTTCGGTTTTTCTTCCTTCCTTCTCTCTCCCTTCCTTCCTTCTCTCTCCCTTCCTTCCTTCCCTCTTTCCTCTCTTTCTTTTTTTTTTTTTACCAGTGCTAAGACAATCAAATAACATTCAGCATAGATCAATGAAAATACTCATGATGCATTAGAAAATCCATTCACTGAGGAAATGTGGCAAAGGAGACTAAAAATAAAGTGAAATCTCTAGACTTTAGGATTCTCCTGAAAAGTTGCTCAGGAGGTCAAAACATTCAACTGTGGTTGATGTGTAGAGGAAATTAGCTGCAATTTTTCTAAGAGAGTTGGAAGATTTACTCCCGTGTTAGAGTGTGTATGTTTTTCATAAAGAACAGCTGTCCTCTGACGCCAGGGGACACGTCCTTTTGCTCTCTGCCATGGGACACTTCATTCTTTGAGGGCTTCCTTTGCCAACAGTGGTTCTCAGACTCCAGCAAGCATGTGAGTTCCTTGGAGGGCTTGTAAAAATGCAGACAGTGAGGTTCCACCCACAGTCATCTGACTCATTGGGTCTAGGGTCTGGCCTGAGAGTTTGCATTTCTAACAAGTCCCCAGGGGCTACTGACCCTGACGGTTTGATGAGCACACTTTGGACACCAGCCTTCCAAGGGAGTGTTTTAGAGCAGCTAAGTGGCCAGAGTTGTGGGGAGTGAGTAGAGGGACAAGGAGAGAGCAGTAGAAAGAAGGTAAGTCTGTGAGACTGAGAATCAGGGGGCAACACTGACAGCCCAACTATGAAGGAGAATTATGATCTTAGAAACACTCCCTATGACCACACTGAACCAAGGCATCTGAGAATGAGGAAGACATCAGCAAAGGAAAAGAACTGCCAGAAAAATTTACAAAAGAACAGAGAGGTCACAGGCCAAGTCCTTCAGCAAACGTCAGCAACTGAGACAGATTCCAAGGGAAAATAGGATCATCTTCCAGTTTCCCATTCATCCACTCTCATGGAACATGGTGGAAGCTTCCTTCTGCAAGAAAGTCAAACCAGTGGCAATCTCTGTCCACTGACTCACGTGGCCCTGAAACACCATTTTCCCAATTAGTCAGGACTCAGAGCGTGTGTGCATACTAAGTCGCTTCAGTCATGTCCAAATCTTTGCAACTCCATGGGCTGTAGCCTACCAGGCACCTCTGTCCATGGAGCTCCTCCAGGCAAGAATACTGGAGTGGGTTGCCATGCCCTCCTCCAGGGGATCTTCCCTACCCAGGGATCAAACCCACGTCTCTAACATCTCCTGCATTGGCAGGCGTGTTCTTTACCTAGCGCCACTTGAGAAGCCCCCAAGTACGCAGTGGAACTGCCAAATCAAGTGCTATGTCAGCTGGCATAACACACCCTCTGTGATATTCACGTATCCCCCTGACCTCAGAGTTATGGTTCAGAAAAGTCAAGGATTGCAGGCCAGGTCCAGGCATGGCCCATGGTTTAGCACTCTATGATCTTCAAATATCAAGCATTGGTCCTCCTAATAGTCATGCCATGGGACCATCTGCTGTACTGTGCAGGGCTACATGGGGAGGATTTTCCATGACCTCCCTACAGACCGGTCTGACTAATGGCCCCACAGGGCCATCTTGCTTCACATTCCTATGACTCCCTCCCAGGAAGCAGAGCTGCCCAAGCCTGTTCACTCCCTCTCCCTCAGGCTGGAGGGGAAGCTCTTTCCAGTCTATGTTTGGGAAACACATTCCTGACTTCCCCATCCTTCTCTGGGATCCAAGAACCCTTCTCTCACTTGTCCTTCCTTCACAGCTTTGTAAATGCTCAGGATTTAAGTCCAAACATCTGAAAGTCCAAAACCCCCAGGAGCCACAAGAGCCAAATAAGAGAAGACAGTCAGGCATATATGACGAAGCAAGATGCAGAGGACCATGCTGGAAAGGGAGCGAAACTTGAAAAACAGGAATATTAATCTTTTCAACCATTGAGGCCAAACAATACATATTGAGGCCAACGGAGCAGCAGGCTTCTTGTTTGTGAATATGGCTCCATTTCATTGCTGTTTAGTCGCCAAGTCGTGTCTGACTTTTCGTGACCCCATGGATTGTAGCAACCCAGGCTTCCGTGTCCCTCACCATCTCCCAGGGTTTGCCCAAATTCACATCCATTGCATCGGTGATGCCATCCAACCATCTCATCCTCTGTCATATATGGCTCCATTTTATGGAAAACAAAAATGTAATACTTATTTTTTCTTCTTTCCTCTTGGTTATTCCTGAGGCACTGAATATAGCACAGACACTATTTTCTTGAAAGCAGGAATTCTTGTCTGTCTTAATCAGCGCTGCGTCCGCAGCAGGTGGCACACCATAGAAGCACCCAGTAAATATCTGAATGACTGACTGAATGAAAAAATACATGCACGCATAACTGAAAGAAGTAAAGTGTTATCTTAAAAGGTTATCCAGCTCTATTGTCTTTAGCCTGCACAAGTTACACTGCTGAATAAATACCAAATTGCACTGAAAATCACATGGCAGAAGATCAAGAATAAGGGACATTTACAGGTTCATATATCTCCATAAAGTGGACTTCCCAGCTGGCATTAGTGGTAAAGAACCCACCTGCCAATGTAGGAGACATAAGAGATGTGAGTTCAATCCCTAGGTCAGGAAGATCCCCTGGAAGAGGGCATGGCAACCTACTCCAGTATTCTCGCCTGGAGAATCCAATGGATGGAAGAGCCTGGTGGGCTGTGGTCCATAGGGTCACAAAGTCAAAGCACTAAGACCTTTTCTTTGCACTGTCCACCATACAACTGCCTGGACATGGTAAGAAATTAGAAACACCTGATGAAATGTTGAATATATTGAACTGAAGCTGCTGCTGCTGTTTTAGTCGCTAAATCGTGTCCAACTCTGTGACTCCATGGACTGTAGCCCACCAGGTTCCTGTCCATGGGATTCTCCAGACAAGAATACGGGAGTGAGTTGCCATTTGCTTCTGCAGGGGATCTTCCTGACTGAAGGATCAAGCCCAGATCTCCTATTTGGCACGTAGACTCTTCACTGCTGAGCCACTAGAGAAGCCTGAATTCCAGGCAAGGATACTGGAGTGGTTTGCCATTTCCTTCTCCAGGGGATCTTCCCGACCCAGGAATCAAACCCGGGTCTCCTGCACCGCAGGCAATTTTTTTTTTTTTTAAAGGTTTTATATCTGACTGTGGCCTGTGTAGTGGCTAAAATAAAAATAAATCTGAATAATATAAAGTGTTATTGTAGATGCCAGTGATTTCAAAGAAAGTCAAGAAATAATCTGAGAAACCCAAGTTTATAAGCTGAAAACTTGACCTGAACTACTGTGTGCGGTGCTTCTCACATGCTTTGAAAAGCTTTCAAACTTGACTATCCCTTGGGGAAAAAAAAAAAAAATGATGGTTGTATTGCTACCACCTATTCACCTTTCTGCTTCAGCCAGCCTCTGGAGTTCACGGTTTTCTGCCTGCTGCTTCATTCTTTATCTAAGGCCATTCTACACTGACACACTGGAAAGAAGGCTGATCGTCTCTGATCTGCGTGGTTGCTTCCACTCATGGATTGCTTTCCTTGGTGAAGCATTTAGCACATGAGCTCTGACAGAACACTCCAGAGGAAGAAAAGGTTTGCTATGACAGCTGTTCATTATTTATGAACCCCTGCAAAGTTTGTTCAGTTTGAAGAATAGTTTAGAAGAGAAAAGAATATTTTGGAGTCCACGTGTTTATAAGCGTGAATATCTGAGGACCTTGGTTCATTCCTACTTTGTAGCAAGGACCCTCTTTACTGGTTTGGGCCCCATGGTCTCTGTTTCAGTTAGGTGCATGTGACAGACTCTCTTCGTGTGGACCCACTAATCCAAGACTTTGCATCACTTGACTGCTACTGCTGAGAGGCAATGCATAAGAAGAGCTGCCACTTACAACATGGGTAGAAAGGTCATGAGAAGTGGGGTAAGGAGAACTGGGTTGGAGTGACAGGCCCACCCCTTATCTATATGCATTTAATCACTAACCTCTAAAATATATGTCTTAGCAAAGATTTAAGAGAAAAAATTGCAGGATGGTCATGAGGTGCCAATAAAGGAAAAGTTTGAGGAAGCACTTTCTAAGGAGTAAATGACAATAAAAATGTTAGTCATTGCTGTAGATGGTATGAAAGCTATTATTAGGAATGGAGTGGGAAGCAAGAAGGAAGATGCAATGGGGATTAACTGTGATGGTAGCAGGAGAGAGGAAAGCAGGCGTGTCGGGACCCTGTGACTAGAGGCAGTGGGGGAAGGGGAGGATGTGAGATGAGGGAACCAGGGCTGACTAATCACAGTATGAATAATCTGCTAGTCACTGCCCCATCAGGAAGAGGATAAACAACCTGGCCTTCACAAGTGAGGAGGTGGAAAAATGAGTTCCACCTTAACTGTTCATGTCATCTTTCTAACATAGCCGGCTCCATGAAATCATTAGAAATGGAGGAGAAAACAAGTTTGAAGATCATGTAAGGAAGATAAATAAACCTGAGAAGAAACAATGAATTCCAGCTTTTGTTTAGGGTGGCTAACAGAGAACAGTTTTTAATCCCTTCTGCAGTTAGCTCAGACTCAGGTCGAGGCTGTGACAAGGACAGCCAGGAGCCTACACAAGCTTCTGTCCTCCCTCCCTGCCCCCCACCTGTCCTCCTCAGGACCCTGATGTTCCTGCTGAGTATATGGCAACAGAAAACAAAACTATATTTCCAGTAACCTTGACACCTGGGTGCGAGGATGAGACTGACTTCTGTCAGTGACACTCCTTAAATGGTGCTGACCCAGCAGAGATGTTTCCCTTCATGCCCTTGTGTCTCTCTTCCTTTCTCTGGCCAGCTCCATGGGCGTGATGCTGGACACCCAATCCTCCACCATGTGTGTGCTCTTTCTTATGTCATAGTTGAGTTCCTATCAATCCAGCTACCTTTGCTTAAACAGCAACGCCCCCAGAAGACAAGAGGGCAATTATGATAATCTTCAGTGTGTCAGCGTGCTCAAACCAAACAAAAGATGGGCAGTGGGGGCTCTAATGGAAATATGTATTCTGTAAAATACAGCTCCTGCAAAGAACCAGGCTGTAAAGATACAAGAAGATGGAATCTACAGAACACAGATTATTCTAGGGGAGAGGAAGTTGATAGCACAAAGAGAATAGATATGGAGAATAGAGACTGTGGAGCCAACATTCAAATACTTATTGTTACTCAGAAGGAAAGCAAATAAATTGAACCAAAACAATAATCAAAGATATTACAGGAGAAAAGTTTTCTGAACTGAAAAAAAAGACCATTAAAAAAGAGCCAATGATGACATAGTATTGGAAGTTCTAGCCACAGCAATCAGGCAAGAAAAAGAAACTGGAAGGGAAGAAGTAAAACTGTCGCTATTTGCAGACAGCATGATACCATACATAGAAAACTAGAGTCTCCATCAAAAAACTATTAGAACTAATAAGCGAATTCAATAAAGCCGTGGGATACAAGATTCATATATAGAGTTCGGTTGCTTTTCTATACAGTAATAATAAACTATCATAAAGAGAAAAGAGAAAGATGTCCTTCACCATCTCTGGGAGAAGGTAAAGGATAGATAAGCTTGGTGTGCTGCAGTCCATGGGGTGGCAAAGAGTCAGACATGACTGAGTGAACAACAAAAAAGAAAGCAAGAAAATAATCCCATTTAAAATTGCACCAAAAGAATAAAATATCTAGGAATACACTTTAAAAAGAGGTAAAATGCCTATACTATAATTATAAAACACTGATGAAAGAAATTAAAGATGATACAAAGAAATGGAAAGATATCCGATCTTCTTGGGCTGGAAAAATCATTAATGTCAAATTGTCCATAGTACCCCAAACAATTTAATACAATCCCTAACAAAATATCCATGACATTTTTCACAGAACTAGAACAAGTAATCCTAAAACTTATATGGAACCACAGAAGATCCCAAGTTGCCAAAGCGATCTTGACAAAAAAGAACCAAGTTGGAGGCATCATACTCCCTGACTTCAGACTATCCTGAAAATCTACAGTAACCAAAAGAGCATGGTACTGGCACAAAAACAGACACATAGGTCAATTCAACAGAACAGAGAGCTCAGAAATAAATCCAGGCACATATGATCAATTAACCTACCACAAAGGAGGCAAGAATACATAATGAAGAAAATATACTTTCTCTCTTCAACGAGTGATACTGGGAAAACTGGAAAGACACATACAAAAAAATAAAATTAGAACATTTCCTCACACCATATACAAAAATAAACACAAAATGGATTAAAGACCTAAATGTAAGACTGGAAACCATAAAACTCCTAGATGAGAACATAGGCAGACATTTCTTTGACAAAAAAACATTTAATATTTTTTAGATCTGTCTCTTAAGGTAAAAGAAATAAATGGGACCTAATTAAATTTAAAAGCTTTTGCACAGCAATGGAAATCATTGACAAAACAAAAAGATAATCTACTGAATTGGAAAAAATAAATTGCTAAGGATATGACCAGTAAGGGGTTAATATCCAAAATACATGAACAGCTCATACAACTCAATTTCCAAAAAATAATCTGATTTTAGAAATGAGCAGAAGACTTGAATAATTTTTCCAAAGAAGATGTACAGATGGCCAACAGGCACATGAAAAGATGCTCAACATGGCAAATCATCAGAGAAACGCAAATCAAAACCACAACGAGATTTCACCTCAGATCTGTCAAAAGGGTTTTCATCAAAAAGTCTACAAATAACAAGTGTTGGCAAGAATGTGGAGGAAAGGGAACCTAGTACTTTGTTGGTGGGATTGTAAATTGGTCCAACCACGATGGGAAACAGTATGGAGTTTCCTCAAAAAGTTAAAAATAAGAACTACCATATGATCCAATAACCCTCCCACTGGATATATATCTGAAGAAAATGAAAAGACACACGCACCCCAGTGTTCACAGCAGACTGTAGCCAAGATATGGACGCACCTAAGCATCCATCAATGGATAAATGGGTAACAAAGA